>NC_091120.1:0-2500 GCF_040183065.1 Periplaneta americana | reverse complement strand
AGGTTAGGTTAGGTTAGGTTAGGTTAGGTTAGGTTAGGTTAGGTTAGGTTAGGTTAGGTTAGGTTAGGTTAGGTTAGGTTAGGTTAGGTTAGGTTAGGTTAGGTTAGGTTAGGTTAGGTTAGGTTAGGTTAGGTTAGGTTAGGTTAGGTTAGGTTAGGTTAGGTTAGGTTAGGTTAGGTTAGGTTAGGTTAGGTTAGGTTAGGTTAGGTTAGGTTAGGTTAGGTTAGGTTAGGTTAGGTTAGGTTAGGTTAGGTTAGGTTAGGTTAGGTTAGGTTAGGTTAGGTTAGGTTAGGTTAGGTTAGGTTAGGTTAGGTTAGGTTAGGTTAGGTTAGGTTAGGTTAGGTTAGGTTAGGTTAGGTTAGGTTAGGTTAGGTTAGGTTAGGTTAGGTTAGGTTAGGTTAGGTTAGGTTAGGTTAGGTTAGGTTAGGTTAGGTTAGGTTAGGTTAGGTTAGGTTAGGTTAGGTTAGGTTAGGTTAGGTTAGGTTAGGTTAGGTTAGGTTAGGTTAGGTTAGGTTAGGTTAGGTTAGGTTAGGTTAGGTTAGGTTAGGTTAGGTTAGGTTAGGTTAGGTTAGGTTAGGTTAGGTTAGGTTAGGTTAGGTTAGGTTAGGTTAGGTTAGGTTAGGTTAGGTTAGGTTAGGTTAGGTTAGGTTAGGTTAGGTTAGGTTAGGTTAGGTTAGGTTAGGTTAGGTTAGGTTAGGTTAGGTTAGGTTAGGTTAGGTTAGGTTAGGTTAGGTTAGGTTAGGTTAGGTTAGGTTAGGTTAGGTTAGGTTAGGTTAGGTTAGGTTAGGTTAGGTTAGGTTAGGTTAGGTTAGGTTAGGTTAGGTTAGGTTAGGTTAGGTTAGGTTAGGTTAGGTTAGGTTAGGTTAGGTTAGGTTAGGTTAGGTTAGGTTAGGTTAGGTTAGGTTAGGTTAGGTTAGGTTAGGTTAGGTTAGGTTAGGTTAGGTTAGGTTAGGTTAGGTTAGGTTAGGTTAGGTTAGGTTAGGTTAGGTTAGGTTAGGTTAGGTTAGGTTAGGTTAGGTTAGGTTAGGTTAGGTTAGGTTAGGTTAGGTTAGGTTAGGTTAGGTTAGGTTAGGTTAGGTTAGGTTAGGTTAGGTTAGGTTAGGTTAGGTTAGGTTAGGTTAGGTTAGGTTAGGTTAGGTTAGGTTAGGTTAGGTTAGGTTAGGTTAGGTTAGGTTAGGTTAGGTTAGGTTAGGTTAGGTTAGGTTAGGTTAGGTTAGGTTAGGTTAGGTTAGGTTAGGTTAGGTTAGGTTAGGTTAGGTTAGGTTAGGTTAGGTTAGGTTAGGTTAGGTTAGGTTAGGTTAGGTTAGGTTAGGTTAGGTTAGGTTAGGTTAGGTTAGGTTAGGTTAGGTTAGGTTAGGTTAGGTTAGGTTAGGTTAGGTTAGGTTAGGTTAGGTTAGGTTAGGTTAGGTTAGGTTAGGTTAGGTTAGGTTAGGTTAGGTTAGGTTAGGTTAGGTTAGGTTAGGTTAGGTTAGGTTAGGTTAGGTTAGGTTAGGTTAGGTTAGGTTAGGTTAGGTTAGGTTAGGTTAGGTTAGGTTAGGTTAGGTTAGGTTAGGTTAGGTTAGGTTAGGTTAGGTTAGGTTAGGTTAGGTTAGGTTAGGTTAGGTTAGGTTAGGTTAGGTTAGGTTAGGTTAGGTTAGGTTAGGTTAGGTTAGGTTAGGTTAGGTTAGGTTAGGTTAGGTTAGGTTAGGTTAGGTTAGGTTAGGTTAGGTTAGGTTAGGTTAGGTTAGGTTAGGTTAGGTTAGGTTAGGTTAGGTTAGGTTAGGTTAGGTTAGGTTAGGTTAGGTTAGGTTAGGTTAGGTTAGGTTAGGTTAGGTTAGGTTAGGTTAGGTTAGGTTAGGTTAGGTTAGGTTAGGTTAGGTTAGGTTAGGTTAGGTTAGGTTAGGTTAGGTTAGGTTAGGTTAGGTTAGGTTAGGTTAGGTTAGGTTAGGTTAGGTTAGGTTAGGTTAGGTTAGGTTAGGTTAGGTTAGGTTAGGTTAGGTTAGGTTAGGTTAGGTTAGGTTAGGTTAGGTTAGGTTAGGTTAGGTTAGGTTAGGTTAGGTTAGGTTAGGTTAGGTTAGGTTAGGTTAGGTTAGGTTAGGTTAGGTTAGGTTAGGTTAGGTTAGGTTAGGTTAGGTTAGGTTAGGTTAGGTTAGGTTAGGTTAGGTTAGGTTAGGTTAGGTTAGGTTAGGTTAGGTTAGGTTAGGTTAGGTTAGGTTAGGTTAGGTTAGGTTAGGTTAGGTTAGGTTAGGTTAGGTTAGGTTAGGTTAGGTTAGGTTAGGTTAGGTTAGGTTAGGTTAGGTTAGGTTAGGTTAGGTTAGGTTAGGTTAGGTTAGGTTAGGTTAGGTTAGGTTAGGTTAGGTTAGGTTAGGTGTAGGTTAGGTTAGGTTAGGTTAGGTTAGGTTAGGTTAGGTTAGGTTAGGTTAGGTTAGGTTAGGTTAGGTTAGGTTAGGTTAGGTTAGGTTAGGTTAGGTTAGGTTAGGTTAGGTTAGGTTAGGTTAGGTTAGGTTAGGTTAGGTTAGGT
>NC_091119.1:209225297-209230887 GCF_040183065.1 Periplaneta americana | reverse complement strand
CTAACCTAACCTAACCTAACCTAACCTAACCTAACCTAACCTAACCTAACCTAACCTAACCTAACCTAACCTAACCTAACCTAACCTAACCTAACCTAACCTAACCTAACCTAACCTAACCTAACCTAACCTAACCTAACCTAACCTAACCTAACCTAACCTAACCTAACCTAACCTAACCTAACCTAACCTAACCTAACCTAACCTAACCTAACCTAACCTAACCTAACCTAACCTAACCTAACCTAACCTAACCTAACCTAACCTAACCTAACCTAACCTAACCTAACCTAACCTAACCTAACCTAACCTAACCTAACCTAACCTAACCTAACCTAACCTAACCTAACCTAACCTAACCTAACCTAACCTAACCTAACCTAACCTAACCTAACCTAACCTAACCTAACCTAACCTAACCTAACCTAACCTAACCTAACCTAACCTAACCTAACCTAACCTAACCTAACCTAACCTAACCTAACCTAACCTAACCTAACCTAACCTAACCTAACCTAACCTAACCTAACCTAACCTAACCTAACCTAACCTAACCTAACCTAACCTAACCTAACCTAACCTAACCTAACCTAACCTAACCTAACCTAACCTAACCTAACCTAACCTAACCTAACCTAACCTAACCTAACCTAACCTAACCTAACCTAACCTAACCTAACCTAACCTAACCTAACCTAACCTAACCTAACCTAACCTAACCTAACCTAACCTAACCTAACCTAACCTAACCTAACCTAACCAACAACCTAACCTAACCTAACCTAACCTAACCTAACCTAACCTAACCTAACCTAACCTAACCTAACCTAACCTAACCTAACCTAACCTAACCTAACCTAACCTAACCTAACCTAACCTAACCTAACCTAACCTAACCTAACCTAACCTAACCTAACCTAACCTAACCTAACCTAACCTAACCTAACCTAACCTAACCTAACCTAACCTAACCTAACCTAACCTAACCTAACCTAACCTAACCTAACCTAACCTAACCTAACCTAACCTAACCTAACCTAACCTAACCTAACCTAACCTAACCTAACCTAACCTAACCTAACCTAACCTAACCTAACCTAACCTAACCTAACCTAACCTAACCTAACCTAACCTAACCTAACCTAACCTAACCTAACCTAACCTAACCTAACCTAACCTAACCTAACCTAACCTAACCTAACCTAACCTAACCTAACCTAACCTAACCTAACCTAACCTAACCTAACCTAACCTAACCTAACCTAACCTAACCTAACCTAACCTAACCTAACCTAACCTAACCTAACCTAACCTAACCTAACCTAACCTAACCTAACCTAACCTAACCTAACCTAACCTAACCTAACCTAACCTAACCTAACCTAACCTAACCTAACCTAACCTAACCTAACCTAACCTAACCTAACCTAACCTAACCTAACCTAACCTAACCTAACCTAACCTAACCTAACCTAACCTAACCTAACCTAACCTAACCTAACCTAACCTAACCTAACCTAACCTAACCTAACCTAACCTAACCTAACCTAACCTAACCTAACCTAACCTAACCTAACCTAACCTAACCTAACCTAACCTAACCTAACCTAACCTAACCTAACCTAACCTAACCTAACCTAACCTAACCTAACCTAACCTAACCTAACCTAACCTAACCTAACCTAACCTAACCTAACCTAACCTAACCTAACCTAACCTAACCTAACCTAACCTAACCTAACCTAACCTAACCTAACCTAACCTAACCTAACCTAACCTAACCTAACCTAACCTAACCTAACCTAACCTAACCTAACCTAACCTAACCTAACCTAACCTAACCTAACCTAACCTAACCTAACCTAACCTAACCTAACCTAACCTAACCTAACCTAACCTAACCTAACCTAACCTAACCTAACCTAACCTAACCTAACCTAACCTAACCTAACCTAACCTAACCTAACCTAACCTAACCTAACCTAACCTAACCTAACCTAACCTAACCTAACCTAACCTAACCTAACCTAACCTAACCTAACCTAACCTAACCTAACCTAACCTAACCTAACCTAACCTAACCTAACCTAACCTAACCTAACCTAACCTAACCTAACCTAACCTAACCTAACCTAACCTAACCTAACCTAACCTAACCTAACCTAACCTAACCTAACCTAACCTAACCTAACCTAACCTAACCTAACCTAACCTAACCTAACCTAACCTAACCTAACCTAACCTAACCTAACCTAACCTAACCTAACCTAACCTAACCTAACCTAACCTAACCTAACCTAACCTAACCTAACCTAACCTAACCTAACCTAACCTAACCTAACCTAACCTAACCTAACCTAACCTAACCTAACCTAACCTAACCTAACCTAACCTAACCTAACCTAACCTAACCTAACCTAACCTAACCTAACCTAACCTAACCTAACCTAACCTAACCTAACCTAACCTAACCTAACCTAACCTAACCTAACCTAACCTAACCTAACCTAACCTAACCTAACCTAACCTAACCTAACCTAACCTAACCTAACCTAACCTAACCTAACCTAACCTAACCTAACCTAACCTAACCTAACCTAACCTAACCTAACCTAACCTAACCTAACCTAACCTAACCTAACCTAACCTAACCTAACCTAACCTAACCTAACCTAACCTAACCTAACCTAACCTAACCTAACCTAACCTAACCTAACCTAACCTAACCTAACCTAACCTAACCTAACCTAACCTAACCTAACCTAACCTAACCTAACCTAACCTAACCTAACCTAACCTAACCTAACCTAACCTAACCTAACCTAACCTAACCTAACCTAACCTAACCTAACCTAACCTAACCTAACCTAACCTAACCTAACCTAACCTAACCTAACCTAACCTAACCTAACCTAACCTAACCTAACCTAACCTAACCTAACCTAACCTAACCTAACCTAACCTAACCTAACCTAACCTAACCTAACCTAACCTAACCTAACCTAACCTAACCTAACCTAACCTAACCTAACCTAACCTAACCTAACCTAACCTAACCTAACCTAACCTAACCTAACCTAACCTAACCTAACCTAACCTAACCTAACCTAACCTAACCTAACCTAACCTAACCTAACCTAACCTAACCTAACCTAACCTAACCTAACCTAACCTAACCTAACCTAACCTAACCTAACCTAACCTAACCTAACCTAACCTAACCTAACCTAACCTAACCTAACCTAACCTAACCTAACCTAACCTAACCTAACCTAACCTAACCTAACCTAACCTAACCTAACCTAACCTAACCTAACCTAACCTAACCTAACCTAACCTAACCTAACCTAACCTAACCTAACCTAACCTAACCTAACCTAACCTAACCTAACCTAACCTAACCTAACCTAACCTAACCTAACCTAACCTAACCTAACCTAACCTAACCTAAACCTAACACTAACCTAACTAACCTAACCTACCTAACCTAACCTAACCTAACCTAACCTAACCTAACCTAACCTAACCTAACCTAACCTAACCTAACCTAACCTAACCTAACCTAACTAACCTAACCTAACCTAACCTAACCTAACCTAACCTAACCTAACCTAACCTAACCTAACCTAACCTAACCTAACCTAACCTAACCTAACCTAACCTAACCTAACCTAACCTAACCTAACCTAACCTAACCTAACCTAACCTAACCTAACCTAACCTAACCTAACCTAACCTAACCTAACCTAACCTAACCTAACCTAACCTAACCTAACCTAACCTAACCTAACCTAACCTAACCTAACCTAACCTAACCTAACCTAACCTAACCTAACCTAACCTAACCTAACCTAACCTAACCTAACCTAACCTAACCTAACCTAACCTAACCTAACCTAACCTAACCTAACCTAACCTACCTAACCTAACCTAACCTAACCTAACCTAACCTAACCTAACCTAACCTAACCTAACCTAACCTAACCTAACCTAACCTAACCTAACCTAACCTAACCTAACCTAACCTAACCTAACCTAACCTAACCTAACCTAACCAACCTAACCTAACTAACCTAACCTAACCTAACCTAACCTAACTAACCTAACCTAACCTAACCTAACCTAACCTAACCTAACCTAACCTAACCTAACCTAACCTAACCTAACCTAACCTAACCTAACCTAACCTAACCTAACCTAACCTAACCTAACCTAACCTAACCTAACCTAACCTAACCTAACCTAACCTAACCTAACCTAACCTAACCTAACCTAACCTAACCTAACCTAACCTAACCTAACCTAACCTAACCTAACCTAACCTAACCTAACCTAACCTAACCTAACCTAACCTAACCTAACCTAACCTAACCTACCTAACCTAACCTAACCTAACCTAACCTAACTAACCTAACCTAACCTAACCTAACCTAACCTAACCTAACCTAACCTAACCTAACCTAACCTAACCTAACCTAACCTAACCTAACCTAACCTAACCTAACCTAACCTAACCTAACCTAACCTAACCTAACCTAACCTAACCTAACCTAACCTAACCTAACCTAACCTAACCTAACCTAACCTAACCTAACCTAACCTAACCTAACCTAACCTAACCTAACCTAACCTAACCTAACCTAACCTAACCTAACCTAACCTAACCTAACCTAACCTAACCTAACCTAACCTAACCTAACCTAACCTAACCTAACCTAACCTAACCTAACCTAACCTAACCTAACCTAACCTAACCTAACCTAACCTAACCTAACCTAACCTAACCTAACCTAACCTAACCTAACCTAACCTAACCTAACCTAACCTAACCTAACCTAACCTAACCTAACCTAACCTAACCTAACTAACCTAACCTAACCTAACCTAACCTAACCTAACCTAACCTAACCTAACCTAACCTAACCTAACCTAACCTAACCTAACCTAACCTAACCTAACCTAACCTAACCTAACCTAACCTAACCTAACCTAACCTAACCTAACCTAACCTAACCTAACCTAACCTAACCTAACCTAACCTAACCTAACCTAACCTAACCTAACCTAACCTAACCTAACCTAACCTAACCTAACCTAACCTAACCTAACCTAACCTAACCTAACCTAACCTAACCTAACCTAACCTAACCTAACCTAACCTAACCTAACCTAACCTAACCTAACCTAACCTAACCTAACCTAACCTAACCTAACCTAACCTAACCTAACCTAACCTAACCTAACCTAACCTAACCTAACCTAACCTAACCTAACCTAACCTAACCTAACCTAACCTAACCTAACCTAACCTAACCTAACCTAACCTAACCTAACCTAACCTAACCTAACCTAACCTAACCTAACCTAACCTAACCTAACCTAACCTAACCTAACCTAACCTAACCTAACCTAACCTAACCTAACCTAACCTAACCTAACCTAACCTAACCTAACCTAACCTAACCTAACCTAACCTAACCTAACCTAACCTAACCTAACCTAACCTAACCTAACCTAACCTAACCTAACCTAACCTAACCTAACCTAACCTAACCTAACCTAACCTAACCTAACCTAACCTAACCTAACC
>NC_091119.1:209120297-209220297 GCF_040183065.1 Periplaneta americana | reverse complement strand
AGACAAATGTGGGTTCCATAAGGACATGCCTTTCGGCAGAACATTAGAACGTCAAGGAACCAGTAAAGTTTGTGTCGTGCAATCCAAAGGGGCAACTACACATTCCTACTCTATAACGCCGATGGTTTCTAAAGCTGGAAAACTGATGCCTAAGTTAATACTTATTCTCCAAAGAGTTGCGGAAAGCACTTTCCAGAGTGACAACCTTGTACTAAAGTGGACTTCGTCGCAAATAATAACCAAAAAAATATGGATACATTTGTTACGAGAAGTATTCCTTACACATTCTGTAACCTGCTATCTTCTGCTGTTGGACTCGACTCGTATTGTGTCCACTGCGACGAAAATACAATTAAGCAACTGTTAGAAGAAGGGCGATGGAGCTGACATGAAGCCTAATAGTAAAACACGAAGGCACTGAAATGAAGCCAAAGTGTAAAATAGGAAGGTGCTATAATAATGCCTAATAAAAGACAACTGCACTAACACCCCAGAGTGTGCTAAAACGAAGGCGCTAAAAACCTCAGAGGGCACTATAATCATACGACATTGGCACTAAAATCCCGGAGGGCGCTAAAATTGAGGCCTAACAATAAAGCAATTGGGGACGACAAAAATGTGATGTATTCAAAGTGCCGTAATACTCCACGAGGTAAGTGCGCATCTTCAGTATTACACACACACGTTTAAAGAACATGCCTCGGCATTGGTAGACTTTAGCTGTCGTTCTTGCACGTATGAAAGTACAACGCGATTCCAAAGCACTGCCATAATAAAGAAAGGCTGACGGTTTTATGTATGCAATTGGTGTACTTTACGAAGCCGACACTAAACAATTATATTGTCTATGAATATATTTACACAATGAACGTCTGTAACTTTAACCCTTTCTTACCTATAGATACCTTATGGCAATAATTAACTTTATAGCATTTATATACTTGTGTGTTACATATGAATTTTGCTGCGTAACTTCAATTTCTATACATTTTCATCAATATAGTTTTGTTTGTCAGTGTATTGGTCTTAATACACCTATTTGTTTCAACATGGTTTGCGATTGGAAAGCCTCTTTTTCAAAGGCAAATGAAGGATACACGTGAATAACGAATGTAGCATTATAAAGCAAATATGTGACGATATTTTCTTTCGATTTTATGACTTACTACACTGCAAAAAGTCTACTTTGCTACATTTTATAAACAGGAAGAACGAACAATGTCACAATTTAATAATTGAATATTTGTTGGAAATAAGAATCTAGCATAATATTTTCATACTCACATGTTTCCTTCATGTAGGGTATTCTTTTTAAACGTTATAAATATTGTTGACCCTTTATAAATATTTTCTTCTTTCAGTGTTCATTGTTCCAAACAATTATTGGAAAACAAATCTACACACTAATCTACTTGCACTGAATGTTCCATTGTGAATGAATATATTAAACTATAAATTCGTCTCATTCACTGTTACGGACTTCTTGTGACTCGTCATTGGTGGAAGACAAACATTCTCTAGCAGTTGGAGAACTAACATACTTCAAAATTTGTAATTCCTTGTACTTTGCCTCGTAGCTGTTCACACTTTACAATGATGAATGGTTTGGTTTCCTCCTAGAATTCGCAATCTCTTGCCTCCATCACATTCCAGGTACGAGTGGGAAATGTGATCCACTGAGCATCAAACCTCTTCTTAGTATGTACTACTTAATGACAAAATCTAAATACCGTAAAGTTCCTATTTTGTCTGGAACAAGAATCGTAGAAGATACGGAGTTCACCAACGCAGCTTAGTACATTATTTATTCAGAGGTGCCATAACTTACAGCAAACTTCATCAGAGCCTTTACTTTAAATATTTTTGGTCATACATGTAGAAAACAAATCTTGCTCGTAAGACACAGGGTTCGCAGGATATTTTTCTAAGTGTAACTTAAGCAGTTTAGAAATATTCAAGTCCTCTGGAAGATGCAATCGTGACGAGATTAGTGGACTTTCTGACCTCTAAGTGATTGAATGTGCTGACTAATTTTAGATAAAATCTCTCCTTTCAGTTGGTGAGGCCTTTTTCCATGTTTAACTCTTGTTTCTGTGTGGGCTTTTCCAGTAGTACCTAATGACGTTTTCAATGTGACTAAATATCTGCCTGTTATTCCACACAAAGCAATAAATGTTTTATAGCAAACGGGAACATCAGTATTTTGCCCATCTTTGTTTATTCGCATTTTATATCTGTAACAAAAATTATCAAAATCAGCTTCGGCTTGTGTTTCTCTGGATCTTCTTCTTTGCACTGGAAGTACCGAAATTAGTCCTGAAAGGTGAGCTTTTCGAGTGTCATATGATGCTAATTCATTGAAATGTTTAATAAGATCGCTTCTTTCACTTTGGCTTCTTTTCTGAAAACACGGAAAACGAGAACATTTACAGTCTTCTCCCATAATATGACTCATAGCACGAATTGTTTTATGCATCTGTAACACGTCCTGTAACTTTTCTCTTCCTTGAATTTACAGAACATGGAATGCGTCCAGATAATTAATTTTCTCTAACATCAGACATAAAAATAAATTGCACTAACCACAAACATTACAATATGTACCATAAAAGCATAATAAAGGAAATAATTAATACCCTACCACAGATATCTGAACACTGGAATAGTACAGCTATTTGTATTATGCTCACAAGCAGTTCAAATGTAAAAATTAATATAATTTATTGTCTCATGGAATAACAGCTAAACATAATACAATCATTTAATAATATTATTACTGTATAATACAGATTGCATTAGCATATGTAAAAATAAACTAACCAGCAATGTGCTATGACTCTAAGATCAAGTTTGTAACAGCTGTATGCAATAGTTTGTGTTTAAAATGGCCATTCTTCGTTCTTTCTTGGGATGGATGTGACATTGTTCATTCTTCCAAAGTATACAGAAACTTTAATACAGAATACTGAGGACAATTTTCGTTCTTACATAAAACCAATGCAGCCACATGAAAGTACTCCCCTTCTACCATCAGATGGCACTATTAACTCAATTTCGATTTTTGATGAACCTTGTTCATTATTCCCGTGTACCCTTCAAATATTTCTATATTTTTGAACTCTAATATGACATGTTTTTAATTGAATGTAAATATAAATGATGAAACCATGTTCCTGTGTAATTATTTAAAATAATTTCAGTATGCATTTATAAACAGTGATAAAAAATAATACATAACATATGGCAACAATCATCAAATGCGGTCATTTCACTGTTATATACTGCGCAGTAATTAGTTAGAACAGAAGTTTATAATTAATGTTCAATACATTTTTTATCGAGTGAGGAAAATCACACTAACAATATTACATATAGATTCTACAGCTACATATTTATTTTCCTCGCAGAAAATAAAAGCCTTCAGAAGCCCTGACAATAAATAGACTACTGTCACAAAAGACTTATGGCCAGTTTTTCCAAGTAATGTTTAATTTGGCTTAACAAATGTTAAATTAACAGCTGGTTTATTTTTAACGTTTTGTTAAGATGTTTTCCATTTTTCCAACATAATTTTGTTTAAAATATCCAACACTTAACTTTAACTGTCGTTAATATTAGTCTAACTACTCAACAGTAGTTGGTAATGATTTTGCATATATAAGACAACTTCTTATTAGCTGATATTATTATTTAAATTCTGTACTGTAGAGTAAGTCATGAAACATGTGTAAAATCGTAACCTGTTACAGTAGCCATGATTCATACAGTACAGAGAGTTGATAAATGAAAGTTGCATTGAGTATTATTGAATAATAATAATAATAATAATTATTATAAGTGTGGTTATATTTTATAATGCTAAACATGAATTTCTGTTTAGAAAATTCTCAGCATTATGACCACCAAGTGACAATAATTACACGAATGTGTGTGAAGTCAACTGTACACAAAACCCCGAGGAGAATTCCGTATCATAAAATTCTCTAATTCAGGTCCATTTATAAATTATATGTGATTTAGTCCTAAAGAAGCAATTGCTGCTGAAACATTTACTCACTGCGTATTTTGAAGCACTATTGACATCGGCTATAGCTCAAGAGCCAGTAAAATAGAATCTAGAGTTAATAGTAGCTGGTGAATTGGAACAAGTGGCCTATTTCTGTTTGTAGGATATTCAAATCTGACTTCAATTTCTTGCCACGTTGAGATGGCACATTTCCTCAATATTAAATGGATAAAAGCTCAGCATCGAAATAAGCGTCAGTAAGATAATCAATTGACTTATAAAGATTATCTCCCCTATATTAATATTCCAAAATATATTTTAAATTATATATTACCTGTCTTATGCCCAGTTTCACAAAGCTTCATTAAGGTTTTAATGATTCATTAATGTATTTACTAGTTCATTAATTCATTTTTATATCTCACCAAGCATCTTTAGCGTAACGGACCAGTAAAACTATCATTAAATTTAGTGATAGAAATTTCCGTCTTTAAATTTTTAATTATTCATTAGTTGCAAATATAAAATGGCATAACGTTTCGACGCAGAATTGTTATATCTGGAACTGCTCGAAAATTAAGAGTCAAATGGAGATTAAGTTAACCATTTAAAAACCGATCATTTTGAAAATTTGAATGACACAAAAATTCACAAATGATACCGCGTCACGAAGATCAAGGTACCGGTACTCTAAATTTTAGAAGAAACTAATCATAAGGTTAGAATATCATAAAAACGGCTGAGACAAAGCTGAAACTAGTCAACTAGGTAACATACAACTGAGTTTTATTTTAAGACATGAAAGTGATTATTATAACTACATACCGGTACCTAAGAAATATTAGTAAGTTAATACATAATGTGCATTCAAACATAACAAAACTTAATTGGTATATTAATTTTCATTTATTAGAATTATATTATAGCTAGCGATGTTTGCACTAGCTTTAAAACAGAAGCGAAAGAGCTGGATTCCTGGAATTTATAATCGTTTTCTTTCCGATGGAAATTTAATTTTCCAGCAGGATAATCACCCCACGCACACCGCCATAAATGTTCAAAGACGGTTCACGAAAAAACATGAAAAAAAAAAAGGGGGAGGATTGACAAATATCGAGACATCCCACCTCAAAATCCAGATCAATTCTGGGATCAAGTTCTGCCTGCCTGGGAAGATTTCGCTAAGGACCAGAACTATTTCCGCGATCTGGTGGACTCAATGCCGCGAAAGTGCTAGGCAGTGATAGACGCCGGTGGCATGTGGACAATATATTAGACCCACATCTGTATTTCTTTTATTTTTCTTTAATTTGTTTGTTTATCTTTGTTTTATTTCGGGATGAAAATTGATCTCCCAAGAATTTTTTTTAATTCTCCTAGTGGAGCCAGAGTTGCGAAATAATTCGTTCCACTACACAAAATTAAAAAAATGAAGAAAGGTAACATGTATAAAAATTAGTTACGTTAATAAAAAAAAAGTTATCACCGAGAATCGAACACGGGCCCCATGGATGGCAAGCCAACTCACTACTGACTGCTCCTTCGGAGAGCCATGACGTAACCAGCGTGACGAGGCACATATAGCTGCTCGGCTTGAAGTCTACGAAGACAGCTAACACAAACGTATTCGTGTAAATATTTTAATGTTCAATCCTAGTTAATGTTTCATTTGGACTGATTTACTGAAGCTTGGTGAAACTGGCCCTTACTCTAAACATTCCTCAAAGAGAAACATAACATATTATTTTCACAACTTTTGTCTGAACAGCTGTGGTGTTATCCACCATGTTTAACTGTTTGTTATATGAGTTAACGGCCTGAAATCCTACATTTAAAGTTAACAAACGGTTAAGAATCTGTTAAGCCAAACTGGTGTTGAACAAACAGAAAAACTGTATTTAACAAACTGTTGAAGGTTTAACACTCGTTAAGTGTTCTAACAATACTTGGACAAACCGGCCAATTCTAAATGTACGAACGATCCCCAATGGTGAAATTTCTGATGCTGATGGTGATGGAATTGAAGATATTAATCTCCAATGGGAGGTCCTGAACTGCACAATTCCTATTGAAGAGATTGCTAATATTGATAAGAATGAACTTCAAGCTGCAGAAGACATTATCCTTTGAAACACTGGTGTCGAACCCACTGCTTCTGTAGACAATTGTATTCCTGATGTTAGTAGTCTAAGAGAAGACACTTCAGATCATTCATCAGGCGCAGTTCCATCGAAGGATGCGATTAAAGTTGTTCCAAAGTGGAGGAAAGTAGACTTTGAAAGACCTGACTGCATTTCGAATGGTCATATTCCAGATCCCCCTTTAAATGTTACTTCACCCCGTGAATATTTTTCAAGTCTTATTGGAATTGATATTATTTGTTACATAGCAGAGCAATCAAACTTGTATGCACACCAAAAAGACGGAATACCCCCAAATATTTTAACAGATGAAATTGGACATTTTCTGGGGATTTTACTGTATATGGGTGCTGTTCCAATGCCACAATACCGTATGTATTGGTCATGTGAATGTACAATTCCTCGTATTAGTGATGTAATGAGGAAGGCTAGGTTTGAATGTTTGTGTACTGGGTATTGAATTCAGCTGTTGTAAATTTTGGCTTTTATATAGAAGGCATCGTTCAGTTTCACTTTCACTTCTGAAATTCCAAGCATCCATAGCAAACTCGCACACAGTGGCTGAATGTGAATAAGCTCAGACTTACTGCCTACAGCATAAGATATGCTTGCCCATTGCTGATGTGCGATATGATGGAGTCTGTCATTGGCCACTGTACACTGCACAAAAACAAAGGTGCTCGAAATTGTAAATTGGGTTTTACACGGATAATCTGTAAGAAATGTAAAGTTGGATTGTGCCTGAATGTAAACAATGATTCCCTTCTAGACTTCCACAGCCAGTAGGCTTACTGGGAATCTCGAATAACAAATATACTGAACTAATATAGTTTTTCATAATTTTGCGATTTTTTATTATTATACTATTTAGAGCATTTAATATGTCTTTGACAGTCTAATAACCCAATATTTCAGTCCGATTGTTTCAATATAGTTGTGCTTCAAGTAAATAATATTCACAGCCAGTGGGCTTCTGAGTCACAAATTAAGAATTTACTCAAGTGATGTTTTGCACAATATGGTAGATTTAGGTTTTTATTCATTTAAGTTATGTGCGCAGTGTAAGTTTGTGAATACTTCTGTTTGTTTTTTTTTTAATTATTTAATGTGTAATGTAATTTGTAAAAAAACTTAGATAATTTCAATTCCTATGTAATTAATTAATTTCAGTACTTAATTTGCAATAAAATTTACCTTAGAAACTGTCAATGTAATTAATTGCATTACATAATTTGTAATAAAATGAAAATTTTAATGTGTAGAGTTCACACTCCTTCTCATTGTTGCCATATGGTTATAATTATTATATTAATAACTGACGAGGAAAAAATTCAACCAAATTACTGTAAAATGATGTACACTCCACAAATAATGAAGAAAAACCAAGAAAAAACATTTCTTTTCTTGTAAATTTAATTCGGGTTAGAAAGGGTTATAACTAGTTCTTTATTTGAACTAGATGCCTCAAACTAGCAAGCTGTCTCGTTCTCCCCTCCTGCTGTGCACTGTGGACTAGAACGGTACAGTTCAGTTCTAAGAACAGTTGAGAACTCTGTATTCTGTATAAGAACGCGGCTATGTGTGACTGTCGTTTGTGATAAAGTATTTCTTCTATTATGATGAGCAGTACATTACCGGGCAAAGTTCTACATAGTCAAACTTGCGAGATGTTTTATAATGTGACTGAATTCAAAAAAAAAAAAAAAAAAAAAAAAAAAGAGCGAAGCCGGGATATTTCGCATGGATGTTAAGAAGATGAGGAAAAGAGTGGCAAGCAGCAATAGGAATTTCTAAGATGACGTTAACTAGGATTGTTAACAACACTACATTCAAAATGGATGACGTCATAGCACTGACTGGGGGGGGGGGGGGATTATGAAATCACGGAAGAGTCTTTGAAGAAGAAATGTTGAAATATGGAGAGGAATATGTGAAGCAGATTCCTCTAATAGAACAAGCCGTGGACAGTTGCATTAATCGTTTTGTGGAGGAGACTAGAGAAGAAGACGAAGAAGAAGAAATTTAAAAAAAATTGTATTGGATTTATAGTTGGGTTTAGATATTTACCACTTTTCAATCTAATTTATTCACTCTCAATTTTATTTTTCTTTGCATTGGAATCCCCTCCTGAGCACGAGTCTTACTCATCAGGAGTGGGCTAGTTTATATTATATATTAACTTGTATTCATTTGAAACTTGCTAGCAATAAACAAATAAATAAAAGAAGTGAGCAGTGATTCACATGGAGATTTATCGGGAGTAAAGGAGATCCCTCTGGAATGGCTAAATAGAAACTTAATTGATTTGTTCTTATTGTGCAGATAAGTGATCTGTTTTCCTTGGTTTAAAGTGAAAAATTGAAGTTTAATGACGAAGCTATAATCTACAGTTTGGGTACATATAACTAAAAGAATGATGAAACATCTTTGCAATTAGAAAATAAATCATAAAGACCAATAACATTAAACGAATTATTATGTATTAAAATACTGATCAATATATTATAGGGAGGGTGCATCTTGAATACATTGCCAAGAGGTCAACTTTTCAGATATTACACGGGTATCAGAGAATAGGTGGGCCCCCTCTGTCAGCTCTACTACTTCCCCTCTGCAGGCAGCTTCCTAGTTTGAGGCATCTGTACATTAAGCATTCCTGATATTTTCCGGGAATGCTCTATCAGTGTCTATAACCAGTAGCTTATATGTGAAGATTTCTCAACACAAATGCTTTCTTTCGCTGTAAAAAAATTATTCAGCAATACATTTATACATATATTAATACAGTGGTCTGTAATTTGAATAACTGTGCTATCACATTCGACATGAAAACATAACCTTGTAAATCTGGTTGCTTTGAGGTCGCCTTATTGTAATACAGCTGTCATTTAGTCAAGTGTCCGAAGACAAATAAAGCATCACTCACAAAGCAACTAAACCAAGAAATAATGGGGGTAGGGTGGCCAGTTCCTGTTCCCTTCCATTGCATACATCACTGACTACTAGCGCTGAGGTAGTTCTGGTGACTTCGGAAGTGAAAACCGTTCAATTTATTTTTTGTGGAAATGCATTTGATCTTATAAGCAAGGCATAATAAAAATCTAAATTAACAAAACTAATTCGCATATGCAAGGAATATGTGCGCTAGTTTAGTCCTAGTAACATATTTAACTAATCAGACTTCAGATTGAAGTACTGTATGAAACGAATAAATGCAATTGATGTGTAAACGAATTGCCTTTACAAGTCGTCAAACGTAACGTTACGCTTAATTATAATTGCGAATGTAGAAATAAAGTAGTGATAGAGTAAACATTACCTATAATTTTAAAACATCAAAATATGTGTGCGATGCAACTGAAAATTATTGACTCATGCATAAATGAATGTGCAAGAATTTCGTAATGAAGCACACTTAATTTCATTTAATTACAATATTAGGTACTGTAACAGTAATTAAATCTATATGGTAAAATTTTTGGTAATATACATCTCCTTTTTGGTTCTAATTGTGCATATTATCAAATATGTATTGTTTTCAATGCGACTCTGCTGTACCCAAAAATAATAATTTAATGTCGGGGATCGAGCAAATATTGCCCTCACTGGGTTCAAACTATCTCGTTTTTAGTTCCAATTGTGTATATTATCAAATATGTATTATTTTAAAATGCGAATGTGACTCTGTTGTACCCAAAATTAATAATTTAATGTCGGGGATCGAGCAAATATTGTCCTCCCTGGGTTCAAACTGCAGACATATTCCGCGAATGCAACTCTGGTGTAGCCTTTGTAAACTACGTCTATAATTCCATAGATGAAACCGTTGGCCTTGTGTTATTTCAGTCATCCTTTTGAGTCACATAGTACTTCCTGTCCAAAGATTGTAAATTCCATTGTTATTTTCATGCGTGCAAGAACAACTTAAGTTGGGACCGCTAACGTTTTCCATTGCCCATGCCTCATTTTGTGTGCACGAAGTTTGAATTATGGGTCAAGAGAGAAAGGAAGTTTAAAAGGTAATTCTCGAGATTGCTGTTGACTGTACCACTACCGAGAGAGGTGCAGGAGGAGTTGAAAAAGGCAATGTGGGAGCCCAAGAAAGTGAAAGAAACAGGTCTCTGCTATAGTACAGTTGATTGGGTGAATTAGTGGGAAAGGGGGGGGGGGAAGATTCCAGGCAGCTTTTCTGCGTATAGAAGGGTTGGTGAATGTTACTTATGTCCTGCCCCGCCCACTATAGGAGACATAGGCCAGTTTTATACTAATCCTAAACATATTTAGTATAACTTGTTGCTTGTGGGCCATCCCAAACCCCGACTTCCACCCCTAAATGCGCCAGTCCTTATATACCCGTTAGTCAAGGCCTTCTGACAAATAAAAGCAATTGGCAATAAATATCTCAGTCATGACAACCTCATAAAATATCCTGTCAATTGAATAATCGATCTTCCTACATACAACATAATTATATTATATTATCCGATCATTACCCATTTCAGCGAGTACTGACGACCACTGCAAAATACGACAATTTGGTCCAGGGAGCATTCTCTTTTGGCAGAAAGATGATTTATGTAACATGTTTCTAAATCAGTATTTTAAATACCGCTACATTCTTTAATATAATCTGGTCCAGGGAGCACTCTCTTTTTGCCCACACTAGGATGATTTATGTAACATCCAAATACATGGTAATACTTTATACCTTGAATATTACTAAAGGTAATTCTTATTCACAACAATGATAAATGCATTCGGTTAAAACTCATAACTGCCATGTCACACTTGAACAACTACATCTCTCTGGTCAATTGTGGAGTCCTCCATACCTGAACTTGTTGAAAGGTCGTATGGTCCAGGGGCAGGTGTGCAGCAGCAGCATGCAATCCTCGGTGACAGAGGCGTGGCTATTTACGCAAAGCACAGCCTGCAGGTTCGATGCGGAGCCCACCCCCAGTCACACAGCAACCACTTCAGACGGATGCTCTGAAGCTTGCTTCGGCAATCTAGATGGCTTGCAGCAGTTGTGTTCCTCCTGCTAGGACAACGGATATACGTAAGGGTCTAGGCACCAGATAATACACTAAATACAATGTAGGAGTCAATGGGCTCTAATAAATAAACGGAAGAAAGACATTTAATAACTCCAGTTTAACTGAACATAGTGGGCTGCGAGCTCATAAGGGCTCTTTCAACAAAGTGACTAGAATATTAGGTAATTTCCTAGAAGACGGGCAAAATCCAACATGGCTGACGAAAAGTACCAAAACGTTATGCCAACTATAAAGTTCAAATGTCACCAAACATCACAAAAAAAATGGAAAATCAAATATATATAAAAATATATATATATATATATATATATATATATATATTTTAAAGAGGAAAAAGCCCTCCAAAAAAATTAAAATATAATTAATTTTTCACATTTGATTTTTTTGGCGTTTGGTGGCATTCGAACTTCATAGTTGGCTGTACTTTTCTGGCAGTTTTCGTACGCACTTTACCCCCAATTCGCAGTACACTCGGAGACAGCATTTTCAAATGCAGTGTTGCCAATAGCATGTTGCATAAATATTACAAGTGTCCAATACATTGCACGCAAAATGAACGTGTTTTATGAAAGCGACAATTTTGTCTCAAGTTTACTTCATTACATTCTAGATGGTACTCAAATGTGCATGCGATTATCGACATTGATGCACAATAGGACTAAAATATTTCGTATCCTTGAAGAAGGGGGGGAAAAAAAAAAAAGGCAAACATCGGAATCCAGAATACCTTGCGAAACTTCAGAACAACTCTGATCCACTGAGCTAATGTCGAGATCACTGCTCTGATCCAAACGATGGCTTCATCTATCAGAGACTTTAGACATCATTACGCTCGCTATAGTAGCGCTGCCAGTCCATCTATTTCGAACTTGGCCAGGTAATTTATGCTCGGAACAGTAAAATAAATTCAGGAAAACTATCTCACAAGAATATATTTTTTCATTTCAATAATTAGTTCCTTCCTTTTGAAGTCTTGGAATAATTTTTAAATGTTACAATTATTCGTGAGGTGAAATTGGTTACATCACATCACTACAATATACTATACACGTCTTTTGAGCACACTCCAGCAACTCGCAGGTTGGCTCAGTTGGTTGCGGCGCTATACTTCAAATCCCAACTTCGCAGGTTCGAATCTCGCCCAGGTAAGGTATTAAAATTAATTCAATAAATGTAAATGTATAACAATTGTAGTAGTAGAAAATTAGAATAAGGAAAGCCCATGGGCAAATTATATAAAGAGGGTTTATGCAGGGTGGGATGGGGGGGGGGGGACAAATCATATAAGGGAGAGTACTGCAATTGATTGGGTATATGTTTACTTGTGACAACTATCCCCTGTCAATATTGTCCTACAGAACAAGAATACATTTTCTTGGACACAGGCTATCTATCCTACTTCTACCGTCACCCGTGAAATACACTGAAGTAGAAATGTCTTAATGTCAAACTACTGTAAAGTATGTACAACTCTATAAATAACGGCACACAGTTTTAATTCACTGACCTATAACCTAACAATTCTTCAAATGATAGATTTACTGATGATACCGCTTAATTCCGACACATGTTTGGTGTATTATATCCAAAAGTGAACGTTACTGTACACAACAGGTATGGCAGTTACTGCAGTTTGGTTATACCGAGATTGACAGTGGAGTGTCGTCACCTCCAAGACATGCTTAGTTATGCTCCGAACTCCGAGCAGGTTTGAACATGCATGTACACTTAGCAGCAAAAAGAATGGGCCGACTCTTGGTCGATAGAAATGCTAAGTTCTATCGCACGGTTCACTCGTGTAAATGTAGCCCACTGCAAGGCATTGTTGTGGTGTCTCTTCATTGAAAGTCATCCGTCTACAATGTAATAAATCTTACGAGCAGTGTGTGGCCCAGTGGTAAAAAGTCTGACATCCGTGCCAGAGGTTGAGAGTTCGCCTCCTGGTACAGTAAAATTATTTTTTTTTTATTTTAACTTTTACTTAATTTATTAGTTTAAAAGTGAAATGGCATTTGTTAAACTTCGTTATGCCTGCCTTGTAAAAATATTATTGCCCATCATATGTGGGCTATTAATAGGCGAAACCTGGCCTGTATAAACAAAAATACTTGTTTCACATCCTAAAAATACGGACGCATATCAAACACAAATAAATAATTAAATTATCAAAAACAAACAATTTGTTAATATATTAACAAAACAAGGCTGTGGTGGGGACTAGCATCTCGTCCACAAACCACCTGCGTCAACATCTGCCCTCATTATGCGCGCCATGGAGTCCACAAGATTATGAAACAAATCTAAATTCTTGGCCATCTTCTCCCTTGCATCTAGAACTATGTCCCACAATTCCTCAGGTGTCCGAACAGGTGGTTCTGCCCAATTAGAGCGTAGGATCCTTTTGACTGCAGCCCACAAATTTTAAAATGGATTCATATCTGGTGAATTTGGAGGCCAGTCGACTGGGTCGACATCACGCCTCCTCGTAAACCATCTTTGAATCCAGTTGGCGGTGTGTATCAGATGATTATCCTGCTGGAAGAAAAGTGTTCCTTCTGGATATCGTTTTCAGGCAGAAGGGATCATTACATTTGCCAAAATGTGTTCATAGACTTCTGCCATAAACAGACTGTGGATGCGTTCCAGAAGTCCTGCCCCATCGTATGACATCCACCCCCAACACGCGACCCTCACACGAAACGTATCAGTGGTCATTCATACAATAAACTAGGGCAGTACTATCATTGCTATTGGAGACAATTACCTCGTCGGAGAAAATGGCATTTCTCCAATCAAAGTCCTGTCGGAGAGTAGCATATACAGAATGTCACTGTAGACAATTACCTGGTCGGAGAAAATGACATTTCTCCAATCGAAGTCCTGTCGGAACCAGGGCAATGTGTTATTGTTTCTGTGCCATCTTCAAGCGTAATGACGAGACAGAACGTTATACTAACAGAAAGCAGTTTTGCTTGAAAGAGAGAGGGAGGTTTATTATTTATTAGAGTTTGGGCATATTCTAAGATATATCACCACATAATTATAGCTTTGCGAGACACATATGATGGCAAATTTGTAATAAAAAAAAAAAAAAGAAGATTGGGGGAGATTCGAATCTTGAGCATTACTAATGTGTTCAACATACCAATGCCGTAACAACTTACCCTACTGCAACTGTAAGTATCAGTTCGGCATATTACATTGTTTTCCTGTTCATATCTGCTCCCATCGATTTTGTATTTATCAATTTTATTATTATTTCACTCTTCAAGGGCCCTGATGTATCTAGAATCAACCCGTCATTCGATTTTATTACATATTTTAGCCTCTTAAACAAAATACAGCATATTTAAATGGTTTAATTATGTGTTACCTAGTGAACTATGGCGTTGACGAGAAGAGCATGCGCAATGTATATCTCTGGAACTTAGAAATTGTCGGCCGGCCCATTCTTTTTGCCGCTAAGTGTACATACACACATGCCTAGATGGAAGGGAGCCAAAATAAAAGTTCAAAATTTTACTGTGTATACAGAATGCTTGAATGTTTTTACTACTAACATTTCGTTATTATTTCACCTTGCCTTTATCTTCAATACAACATAAAAGTATTGACCCATTTTTTTATATATTTTATTTTATTTCCATTATAATATAAACTTAGTTTGTACTACTGTGTCACTAAATGGTACAAAATGTTTCCTAATATATTGTCACTAACTTTGACAGAGAAATTTCCATTCATTTGTAAGTTATGAATTTTTTTCCCGAACAGGCATACACCAATATCAAGGGATGAAGTACTGTACAAACACGTGCATATAAAAGAAATGAGTAGGATCTTTTACAAAATACTTCGCCTGTACTCAGTCATTATCAGTCAATAAGTGGGACAATTTTGACCAGTAGCCAAAAAACTTGCGCCACAGCCAATTTGTCAATTTGACATGGAATGACTCATATTTAAATTTAGAGCTTCTTCTATGACTTATACTACTTAATAAGAACTAAATATTTCTGAAATAAACTTTTTCCATTGAAATTTCCACTTTGTCTGAAATGACTGAAAAATAGCTTTAAAATGTCGATTTTCCGTCACCAGAAGCTGTTTCTAATTGTGAAATATAACTTGCTATGCTTTTCATTGAGGGAGAGTTGTTAAATGGTATTGACAGCGAAGATGTAATAAATTCTTTTGTCTGCCAGAAAACTAGGAAAAGAAGCAAGTACAGTTACTTCAACAATTTCCTTGTAAGTTATCAAAACAACAAGTATTTCAATTAATATAGAGTAAACCTGACGAATGAAAAAGGCATTCAGAATGTGTGTTATAATTAAAAATTAATTATTTATATAAGAGCGATTCCATGAAAATGTCAGAGGTATTTTTTTAATGTGTAAATGTTTCTGTTGAAGAAATATGTTCCTTTATAGTTTAAATTGCCTTATTTCATTAAACATTGTTTCAAATACTCTTTGTTACAGTTTGTAAGTTGCTGCCACACTTCAAAGACAAAAAAAACACACATGGAACATGTGGTTTCGTATCACAATTTGGACATGTAAATTTCTTATATTTAAAGCCTTTTTTTTATACCACATTTTGGTCTTTCCTTGAAGTAAATATGAAAATATGTAGTTGGGATACCCTAAGGTTCTAAATAACTTAAAACCACTTATTTGCACAGTAAGTTACCATCGGTCAGTCACTGTAAACTGTTGCTTACGAGATTATACAAGCTGGTGCATAGCACGATCGAGAGTAGGTCTCAGAGTCATGACAATTTCTGCCGCTAGGTTCGCCTTGCTGCACTAAGAAATGATGAATAGTACCATTACTAAGCATTGTGTATCGTGAAAATAGTTTGATTAATTGTGCATTATTGATTGAGTACGAAAATTATAAACATGCCAAGCATATTACAGTCTTATTTGAGATTTATTCATGACTTGTTAAATATCAGTATGCAGATTTTCAGCGTCATTTAATGGAATTTACAATTTTGTTTCCCGAAAGTCTGAATTTGTTGAATTAAAAATGTTGCTTCTAAACTACATTGTTCATATGGTTCATTTACTTTGGCAAGTTGATTGTTTTCAGTTCCGTGTTTTTCCTTCTGATTTCGTTCCCTCTATTTATTATAATTGCTGAAAGTGAACTACTGGTTTCTGCTACTTTCAGAAATAATAATAATAATAATAATATTATCATCATCATCATCATCATCATCATCAAAATCAAATTAATATAGTTCTTAGCTTGTCTTGCCTTAAGGCAATCAGTAGCATTATTCGAGGAAAAGAGTATGATTTACCATCTCTTATAGTGGCGAAATATTCCACGACTATGGTTAATTATTACTGCTGAATATCGCCACACATACGATTTTCATTATTTAGGATACAACAGGGACGTCGCTAGGGGGGTGCGAAAGGGTGCGCAAGCACCCCATAAAAATCGCAGCACCCCTTTCCGCACCCCAAAGGGCAATTTATTAACAAAATACTAGGCATAAATTATTTTGAAGAACTAGAACAAACAAACAATTTCTTGGATGTGAAAAAACTACGTCCCATAGTGTATCGTAATGGATGTGATGAGCAATAATAATAATAATAATTATTATTATTATTATTATTATTTATTTATTTATTTATTTATTTAGAATATTAATGTGCAAAACAACAGCACAAGGCCAATTACAGTTTAGCACAGGTACAAAACGAAACAAAACAACAAATGATGATGAGAATAAATGATAGATAATGGCAATGAGATGAAATCAATATAGTAGTAATTAAATAAAATGTATTACAAATGAATTAATGAAATCATATAAATGAAGACAGGAATCATATAATTAATACTGTAAAGTTATACAAATGACGAGAATAGTATGATACATATCTAACAATGGCATAAATAATAAAACTGACATAAAACTCGAAAAGTATTACTACTACACATTAAATGGATCCAAGTTCAATCCATGCAAATTAGCATATTTAATACATCTGCAGACCGGAGAGAGAGATTTAGAATTCCTATTATAAAACAATTTATGACATCTTAAACCCTTAGCAGGAATATGAAGACTGATATTGCTTATGAAAGATTCACAATCAATATCACCCTTAATGACTTTACAAAAAAATAAATAATCAAGATCCTGACGTCTGGTAAACAAACTACCGCAATTAAAATATTTGCAATTAGTCTCATAGTTATAATCGGAATTTGGTAAAAATCTATAAGAACACAAGGAGATAAATTTTCTTTGAATATTCTCCAATTTAGCCGAGTCAGTGGAAGTAATAGAGTTCCATACTACAGATGCATATTCAAGCTTGGATCTAACCAATGTATAGTATAAAATTAATAAACACATAGGAGTAGAAAAAGAATAAGTTATAGACCTAATTAGACCAAGCATTCTTAATGAATGGGTATAAATATATTGCACATGATCATGAAAATATAATTTTGAATCAAGTAAGACACCAAGATCTCTAATACAATCTTTCTTAGTAATTACGACATTACTAAGAGAATAATTAAATTTTTGGGAAGTAGTTTTCCGTGAGAAGGAAATAACAAAAGTTTTGGATTGATTAATTTTCATTCCATTTTCAACAGACCATTGTAAAATTGAAGTAATGTCATTTTGAAGAATTTGACAATCAGCCGAACTATTAATTTTACGAAAGATTTTGAGATCATCCGCAAATAGAAGGCAGCTAGAACTTATTCTTTTACTTATATCATTTATAAATAATAAAAATAGGAGAGGTCCCAATGTAGACCCTTGAGGAACTCCGCACACACTATTAAATGGAACCGAGAGAGAATTACCTAGTCGAACACAAGACTGTGTATCTGTTAAATAATTTTCAAACCAATTAACATAGTTAGTGGAGAGACCAAAATTACTTAATTTATTTAATAAAATTTTGTGAGGAACTACATCAAATGCTTTGCTAAAATCAAAATAAATTGAGTCAATTTGACCTTGAGTTTCGACAACAGGCATTAATAATAATAATAGTAATAATAATAATAATAATAATAATAATAATAATTTTATTTATTTATTTATTATTAATAAATGTGTACTGAACAACAGCCAGAGGCCAATTATAGTTCAGCACAATACACAAACAGAAGATACAAAGGTGCAAAACAAAAATTAATAATATCTTAAATAACAAAAACATACATAAATAAAATTGAGTACAAACAGTAAAAACTAATAATCAAAACGAAACTAAACCTTAAAAGGATCTAAATTGTGCCCATGCAAATTGGCATATTTTATGCATCTACAGACTGGAGAAAGTGATTTTGAATTTCGGTTATAAAAAATTTTTTGAAATCTTAAACCTTTTGTAGGAATACGAAGGCTGATATTGTTTATGATAGACTCACAATCAATATCACCCTTGATAACTTTGCAAAAAAATTGATAATCAAGATTTAGACGTCTAGCATAAAGGCTACAACAGTTAAAATATTTACAGGTAATCTCATTGTTAAAGTCAGTGGAATTGGCTATATATATCGAAAAGCACATAAGGAAATAAATTTTCTTTGAATATTTTCCAATTTAACCGAATCGGTTGAAGTAATGGAATTCCAGGCTACAGATGCATATTCAAGTTTAGAGCAAACCAAAGTAAAGTATAGAATTAATAGTGACTCAGGAGTAGAAAAAGAATAGGTTATAGACCTTATTAAACCAAGCATTCTTATTGAATGATTATAAATATATTGAACATGATCGTGAAAGTATAATTTAGAATCGAATAGTACACCAAGATCTTTTATAGAATTTTTCCTAATAATACAGGCGTTATTAAGAGAATAATTAAATTTTATGGAAGTAGTTTTTCGAGAGTACGAAATGACAAAAGTTTTTGTTTCATTAATTTTTATTCCATTAATGTCAGACCAAAGTTCAATGGAGTTAATATCATTTTGAAGAGTTTGGCAATCGGCAGAACTATTTATTGAGCAAAAGATTTTGAGATCATCAGCAAATAACAGGTAGTTTGAACTTATTCTTTTACATATGTCATCAATAAATAATAAAAATTATAGAGGGTCCAATGTACATCCTTGGGGAATTCCACATAAACAATTAAATGGGTCCAAGAGAGAATCACCTAGACGAACACAACATTGTCTATTAGTTAAATAGTTTTCAAACCAGCGCACGTAGTTACAAGAGAGACCAAAGTTTTTTAATTTATTTATCAGAATATTGTGAGGTACAACATCAAACGCTTTGCTAAAGTCGATATAAATTGAGTCAATTTGACCTTGGGTTTCAACAACAGGCATAACAAGATTATTATTATTAATAATAATAATAATAATAATAATAATAATAATAATAATAATAATAAACAGATGTATAGTATGCGCGCAAGTGCATGAAAGAACATTTTGGATTTTTTATGTACCACATTTTTACACCTCGCACCCCATTTTTTAAATCTCGCACCCCATCCGCACCCCCCTTGCTCTGATCCTGGCGACGTCACTGGATACAACATACGCAGCAATGCGATTTTAAAGGAGCAGTCCGCGATAAAATTAAGTTGGCTTTAATCAAACACGTTTTTCAATCAAAGTAGAATGTAATTTGCCGCATGTCAATGCGAGGCATGGTTCTTGAGTTACTGACTCCGCACAAATACTTATGACGTCACAGCCACTGAACTGGTGTGATTGCGTAGTAGACCGAGAACATCGGCGAGCACAGCGCAGCGCTTTGTATTAAAATAAATAATCTTCTCTCGCCGTAGTAAACGTGAACAGAATTTCGGACTTAGTTATGATTGTGTGAAGTCATGTTTTGCTTTTCATTTAATCATAAAACCAGCACATACCAATGTTGTGGTTTTATGTAGACGTATTTTCTTTTATATGAACGATTTTGAACTACAGTAGACTAAACAGAAGAAATTGTATCGTAATACAATTTAAAATGCCGTGGTGTTGTGATTTTTCGTGTTCAGAGGGAACATCAAAAGCAGAACATGAAGAAGGGGTATCATTTCATGTATTTCCGAACAGAGAAAAGTTACTGCAAAGATTTAAAACATGCGTGAAGAAAATCAACAGAAAAGGTTTTACACTATCGAAAACTACTTTTGTGTGTTCCAGTCATTTCCGTGAAACTGATTTTGAAAAATCGTCTTTACTAAAAAGACGTTTAATGAAAGACAATAGAACTCCTATGAAAATTAAGAAAACTTCTGTCCCTTTCTTATTTTTGAAAGGAGAACCTCCCCAAGACAGTTCTGATCTACGCGCTCCTCTGCTTATAAATGAAAGAAAGTCGTCGAAGAAGCAATAGCAAGTTGCAGTGATGCACCTATAGCTGAAAATATTGACGTGTGTGTAGTTCTCGATAAGGCTGAAAATTCACAGGAACCTAATATAAACAAAACTGCGTAGTGTGAGATAGGGTGCGAGACGATAAGAAATGTGTGTGGTTAATCAGATGTGGGGGAGCAGAAACTGACTTAGAGACATATTTTCAAATATAAGAAGAAACTTCAAATTCTAATTCATCAGGTTCCAAGGATGCTGCACTTGAAACAGAAAGTAAATAGGGAGTCAAAAAGTGTTTTTTTTTTATTCTGGTCAGCGTTACAAATTTTGTTTTTCTTCTGTAATATTTGCCATTCCTCTTTTACAAATATTTGGTAGAAACAATTGGACCATTGCTGAAAGTTAATGCAGTATGCCAGAATGCCCGTAATTGGGAGTGGAAGTCCGAACAGAGGTGAAACATAGCAGTGAGTTCTGCGTTATACTTGTGCACACATTCACCCATACAATAGTGAGAGGGAATGGATCGAACTTGGATCCAGCGATTACAATGCTCTGAAAAAAGTTGTATGTAACCCTGCCCTTTTGAAAGACCTAAATCAGACTAATCAATTTTGTCACACCAGCAAATTTGAATCTTACCATAACGAGAGATTGCTTTACATTCCTAAGAGAAAACACTTTCCATATGGTGGAATGGTAACAAGAACTATGATTGCGATAATGGACCATAATTACAACGTGAAAAGAGATGTAACTGGCTCCAGACTCCAGTACTCTAAAGCCACTAAACGATGGGTAGAAGACAAAACATACAGCTGGAAGAAAATGCGTGGAGAGAGGATACTATACAGAAAAATGTCTTGGAAGTAGTTCTGGTTATCAACTGCCGCAATTCGATGATCCACATGTTTTAGAGGTTCCCCCAAACATAGCTTCGTGCCTATATCGCGTGACTCAACAACTATGACGCAATAGAATAATATAAACCATGTCTCACATACATTCACTCACTCAGTGAAGGCGTTGACTTAGGTTATAATGGATCGACATATTAAACCTTTTCAGTTTGAACCCTTACCAGACCCAAGTTGTTCTAATCACTATGAGTACGAAATTCAAAATGGGTAAATTATTATTATTATTATTATTATTATTATTATTATTATTATTACAGTATATGCATGTGATAGGTCCTAAGTGTGTTAATAATAACTGACTGTAACGTACGAAGTGGTAGAGCGCTGGTACATTCAACCAAAGGTCCCGGAACAATTTTTCCCTTGAAATTATTCAAATCTGCTTTACAGGGAGCTTCACCTGAAAGACTAGATTTGCATAATATATACGTTACTGTGTACGTTAACAGAAAACCACAATTCCAAGTCACACAGAGATTGTGTGCACTCGTTGTGGGTCTCTGGCATTTCGTCAGCCCACACGAGTTGTGTGGATATAAAGGGAAAAGTTGAGACGGTGTCGGGTGGAGTTCCCGGGTAGCTCAGTGGTAGAGCGCTGGTACGTTCAACCAGAGGTCCCGGGATCGATACCCGGCCCCGGAACAATTTTTCCCTAGAAATTATTCATATCTTTACTCGTTCTACTCTGTATGTCAAACGGAACTACAACGCAGTCTTATGAAGCGATCAGTGGTTATGACGTCAGAGCTTGCAGTAAGACCTTTAATATTTCGCAAACTAAAAGGCGTAGAGCGATGCGACAAACACCGTTAATCCAAGGATTACTTTGGAAAACTTCCTATAATATAATCGAAATTTGGAATTTTATCGCAGACTGCTCCTTTAATGTTGAGCATGCCGAGTTTAGTGTAATGTACTCCCCTCATCCTCCAAGCCAAATCAAATATTATTACGACATTACGAGTAATAAATAAATAAATAATAATTACTACAATTATTCGTTGTGATAAAGTACAATTATCACTGCATGGTGTACCGAAAATTTTACTTTATGTTTTCATTAAATTGACATGTCATGAGTGACGACAGAAAACAGCTCAGGGGAGCGAGATTCAGACATTACTAAAAATTAAATGGGGATCGGGGAGAGCAGATGCGCATGTGCCTATGGGCGGCAAATTCTAAAAAATATTGTCCCTGAGATTCCTGAGATATTTGTTCATGTTTTGGGAAATGGTCAAATTCGAAATCCATTTCTAATCACATATATTGCAGTCTAACTTCCCAATTAATTTAATTCTAACTCCTAATTTAAAAACTGTTTACATACACTAAATTATCATAGCATTTGCTATTACTACCCACTACTGGATTAATCTTGCTCAGGATAGGGACCGATGGCCAGCTTATGTGAGGGTGGCAATGAACCTGTGGGTTCCTTAAAAGCCATTTGTAAGTAACAGGTTAATCAGCAGGCCTATTAGATATTTATTTCACCACTGCAAGGTGTGCAAGAAAAATCGCACATTTGTACTAATCATGTTTTGTGACTGCTGTTTGCTTTAGTAAAACTCTTAACACTTCAACATCAATATATTTTTAAAAAAGAAAGGGATAAGTTAGGCCTACTTACAAATGATTAAATTACGAAGTCAGGGAAATGGAAGATAATACAGTACCTTAATTCATTGGAATAATAATAATAATAATAATAATAATAATAATAATAATAATAATAATAATAAAAAATGAATACGTGAATAGGGTAGACTACAGTGTTCATGTATAATATATTAAGTTTCTTTCATTATTTCCGAAAAAGTTCGGTGTATTAATTGAACAACAGAAAGGTAGTACCTTAGTTTATAATATGTAGTATCTTTTAATATCAAGAATGACAGCCTTTTATTGTAATATAATTGAGACGTAGAAGTTTGGAAATTACGTCTATTTTCCATAAAATATTGTACGAAGCATTTAATAAGCAATGGCGAGTCCTTTAAATGTCCCAAATGTCAATATCATTTAAGCGTACTGCTATGAATATTTCGTCTAGAACAGCGCTCCGAGTGGCGGAATTGGCATTACGAGGGAACCACTTCAGACCTGCATTTCAAGCGCCGTGCGCCAGCTTGTATAATCTCGTAAGCAACGCTGTAAACATACAAAAACTCTTCTACACAGCACAATAACTGACAGACTAAATTTTCCTTTGGTATTATTGCTACATCACTAACGAAAAAGTATTACATAATGTTCTGAAGTGTTTTACGAGTAATTTTCCACTGCAGCACTATGACTGACATATTGCACTCTCAGTTATGCTGCTCATTCTCATCACATACACAGCTGCTTAGGAGACCTTGGTGAACTTACAAGTGAACTTTGGTTAAGTGGGGCAATAATACAGGGAAACCCATAGCAGAAAGAAAATGTGAATATAAACTTCATCTAAAGAAGGACAGTATAAAGAATTACAAGAAAAAGAGACAAGATGGAGTTCAAGAAGGAGAACAGGTAGTCATTGTGAATATAAGTAACAGTCACGGGCTTTATGGAAAATACACTAGTGTCCAAAAGTTAAGCATAATTCAATATTTTGTTCCCAACCTATCAGAATGGCACCAAACTTGTACAAATGAATCACACAGGTTCTGGCATGCAACAGAGTAATACATATCAGCAAATTTTGTTTTATTGTGGCCTAGGGACACATTCTACACAATTATGGTACAAAATCTATCACGTCCATGACAATGATGGTGCTGAGCGGTTAACATGGGTTGTGGTTACCCCTCTATCAGGTGGTTCAAGAGCATTACGGAGGGCTGGAAGTGACGTCTGTGGAGGCTGGCGGGCTGCAGCTCGCCTTCCTAATGTATCCCAGGCATGCTCTGTAGGGTTCAGATCCGGGAACATCGCTGGATATCTTCCCCCTCAAGGTTGGCTCTATGCGGACATGCATTGTCTTCCATAAAGATTAAGTGTGGACCAAATGCACCTCTGAAAAGTCACTCATGTCGTTTCAATACCTGGTCTCTCTACCTCTGGGCATTCACAGTACCAGCTGCAAAGATGTGCAGATCTGTACATCCATTGAACATCATGCCTGCCCACACGAGTACGCCACCACCAACAAATGGGTATTTTCCCCATTATGTTTGTGAGCTGACACTGGCTTCCATGTTCTCTCCAGATTATTGTGCAATGGGAATCACTGGTCAAACTGAATCGGTTCTCGTCTGTAAACAGCACGTTCCTCCATTCATTCAAGATCCAATGTTGATGTTGCCGACTCCACTGCAAACGGTTCCTTATCTGTACTCGAGTGAGCTGGACACACACTGCTAGTCATCTGGCATAGAGACCGCCTGCCCTGAGCCTCCGGTATACACTTTGCCTGGAAACACGAATGCCTGAGGCAACTGCAAGCTCAGAAGACAGTTGTCTTGCAGGCATCGTCCGTTTACGTCGTGTTGTCCTCTTGCGGCATTGTGACCCATGGGCGACCTTGTACACGCATACGACAAACATCCTGTGTCTTTGAACCGTCACCAAAGCCTGAAAATGACACTTTGTGCCACATTCAGGGCTCGAGAGACTTCGGTCTGTGTCTGACCTGCTTCCTGACATCCGATTATTCTACCCTTCAAACCAGGGTCCAGTTGGCATCTCTGTGGCATGTTGGTGCTGTCCTGTATACACTGTCATAAGAAACTATATCCTCTGTTCACAATCAGAGAAGAAGAACGAATCAGCCGCAATGGGTCTGTTTCCTTACCTTCGAAACACGTGTTTATTCGGAGGGGAAGCGAAGGTTGGGGTACCCCCTCCCTATGCAAAGAGCACAAGTATGATGCGGCACACACTATGATAAAGTTTTATAGAGATTGCTCACCGTTTTCCCTTTCATTTCTCTGTTTTACGAATTATGCTTAACTTTTGGCCACTAGTGTATAAACTGTAATCTGCACCACTATATTGTAATTGCTAAGGCAATCAGTGGTGGATTGTTATTAACGCAGCTAGATAACTTAATACTCTCGAAGTTTATTATTTTACTTAACTTGGTTAGATTAATTTGGCAGATTTAATTATACACTTCTTTATTGTTCTCCGTCAATGAACTGTTTTAGATCATGGGTGAGTTCCAAAGAAATTGCATAACTGTCTACTTTATTCTCTTCAATATTATGGCATACCTATCTTAAGTTTATTCCTGCTGTCTCATTAATATCAACACTTAGCAATTGTAAAGGGTTCTGGTCCATGTTCTTACCTTGTATTTCATTTCTTCTTGCTTGTCAGCCACTGCATGTTGGACCACATCGGCTGCAGTGTTCTCCTACAGGTCACAGAACTTCATAGATTTACAGCACCTGAAAGACATGCCCAATATTTAGGAATACGTAAGTTGTATCATTAATTTTTCGCAAATGGAATTGGACGCAACACTTGGTTATAATCATATAAAACTGTCTTGTCATCAGTAACACCCACAGAATAACAGGTATTTCATACAAATGGTGTACAAATTTCCAGCTGCTGGGGATATGAATTGTTGTGTGGGAGGACACATCGTAACTGATGTCAAAATAATTTAGGAACAAAATATGTATGACTTCCACGAGTTAACTTGAACTAAGTTTAAAATAAATATTATATTTCATATCATAGGGTAAGGGTAGGCAAAACAGTGCACGGGAAGTTCAGATGATTTTGAAAGTGAAAACAGTAGAATTTACAAGGGATTTGATTTTTTGTGGAGATAAAGTTTAATACAGAGTGTATACAAATGATTCATCAGGTTTTGACACTGTATAGCTTAAAATTTATAATGTCCACCCATTTGTACTCGTAGCCAATAGAAAGAGCATATTCTTAAATTTGGTATCTCTCATTTCAGATTTCATTCTGACTCTTCAGTGACTCACTAGTGGCGGTTGGTAAAATGCTGACTGATCAACAGAAAGCATTTTGTGTTTTGGAATATCAGAGTACTCAATCCACCATCACTGTGCAGCGTTCCGGAGACAGTACAGGAGACACACCAACCCACCAAAGCATTCTGCAGTGGTATCAACAGTTGAAAAACAAAGGGTGCTTGTGTAAAGGAAAAAGCTCAGGACGACCAGGTATTTCAGCTGAAGAGGTGGAGAGAATCCGAGAGGCACTCGCTCGTAGCCCACAAAAATCAACATGTCGAACAAGTCGCGAACTGGACATTCCTCACGCAACTGTGTGGAAGATTCTGCTGAGGACGATTTGCCACTCCTCAGGTGGCCCCACGGTCTCCTGACCTCACAGTTTGTGATTTTTTTTCTTTGGGGGTACGTGAAAGAGAATGTTTACATGCCACCTATGCCGACAACATTGGCTGAACTCCGGGATCGCATCACTGCCGCACTGAGGAACATCGACAATGACATGCTCCAACGTGTATGGGGCGAACTGGACTACCGCATAGATGTGCCGGATAACACGAGGAGGGCACACAGAACATTTGTAATGATATGTGAAATGTGCTCTTTCGATTGGCTATTAGTACAAATGGATGGACATTATACATTTGAAGATATACAATGTCAAAACCCGATGAATCATTTGTATATGTACACTCTGTATTTAAGGCACTATACTTCGGAAAGCCATTATATTAATAAAAGACTAGTATTTTCCCTGGACCACATACATGTTCTGCCCATGGGTAGGTCTTTCACTGCATTCTCCAATCTTTCCTATTTTCTGCCTTCCTCTTAGTCTCCGTATCTGGACCAGATATACAATAAAAAATTGAGTAAAAATCACTTGAGCTTCCTGTGCGCTAGTTTCTAGTAAGTGTAACAATTACTCACAATTACATTTACTTTTGACTTAGCCGAGATTCGATCCAACTTCAGTTCTATGTTCTATCTAACAAAGTAATGTGCCGTATGTGTCAGCCATATCTCAATCTAATTCAGAATGTAATTCTATGTTTGGGGCTCCCCATCTCTCATTATTTTGTATCTTGTCGCTGCCAAACTCCCAATGGCACTTAATAAAAATAAAAAGCAACATGAAAACCAATTAAATATACAAGAAAAGTAGTAGTACTTACAGTTCGTGGGGGGAGAAAAAAAATGTAAAAGATAGTAATCTCGTTTCCATTAGACAAGTAGCATGCAGAAGACTAATATTCCCCATTTCAGTTTAGTTGATAGGCCTTTGCCTCTACTCTCACTATCTACTACCAGCAAAGGGGATGATGCTACTGTCCATCTCAAATGGTCAACTAACTGAATTTCAACAGTGTGTGACAAATTATATTAATGAAAATTTGTACCAATACTCTAAATTTTGCAAGTCCATATTAAGCATTTGTATTTCATTTCTGTTTCTATTTATATCAATTGGCACATTACAAAGCTATTGAGCTGAGAGCAGAAAATGTTTTCACCGCTAGTTGTTGCACTATACATTGCACCATATATAAAGGAACAATGTGCAATGTAGAGAAAAAGGAATTGGCAATCCTACCCCATTATCTCCTGGCCTAGTTGCCTGATCAGTTCTTGGCATCATTTGTGGGGTTTAGACCAGTCTTTGGACAGTTGACAACAACAACAACAACCTGCAATGTGTCGCTCCTCTTCACTTCTCAATACAAACAGTTGAGAACGCTGTAACATGGACACTAAAATATACTGAAACTTGTCATATATCTGTGTAGTTTATTACCTTCCCTTATGTATTTTATTTAATATTTCATTTTCCTGTGTGCACTACATGGGTGCGCAGGTATAATAGCTACGGCTCAGTCACTGACGGGGTCAGAGCAAGTCTGGGAAATAAATGCCTCGTATCCTCAACTTGCGACACAATACACTGATAATTCAGGTCTATAATTTTTCTTGGTCTATAGTTAGTTCCGCCCGAGTCGCGTTTAACTTTAGTGCGATCTAAGGCACGACTAGTGAATGTTTGTGAACAGCACCCTATAATTACAACATACGGAATCTATGTAGTAAATACGTGTAATCCGTCAGTTTCCGCTAGTATCCTCAAACTCTGATTTGTTATATGGACCACATACTGATAAAATAAAAGATAATTAATAGTGCCTCCCAAATTCTTCCTGCGTTTCAATAACTGACCAACGTTGACTTAGCTGTGAGAAAATTACGCGTAATATGCCTAAAATTTACTTGTTGCATTGTGAGGTAATGTCAATGTAATTAATGCTATTTCGGGGGTATGTATGGAGACTTTTTTCTTATTCACATTATTTTTATTCCAATGTCCATTTTTTTCAAAAGATGTAGTAGATTATGTTAGATAAAAATAATTTAATTCTAGGCGCGCCATATTCTTTCAGATGGCAGAGAAAAACCTCAGAGAAAGAGGGCTCCGGGAGTAATCTATTAAAGAAAAGTGTTCATATCAGTAAGTTAGTTTATATAGCGCAAAATGAACAAACATAAACCAAAAACTGAAGTTATATTTATGTTAACTTACGTTTCGCCAGTGCACCTCTAGCAAACACATCTACAAGCGTCGCCACACTCCAAATAGATCAAATGACTTCTACGAAGTTACGAATGGTCGTCTTTAAACAGATCACACACAGATGACGTCATTGGGGTGAGTTCCAGAAAGATCTTGAACTCGAGGATTTCGACCTGAGAGTATAAAAAATTTCGACACACTTTTGAAGCGGCCATTAAGACTGATGGTGGCAAAAATTGGAACTACATTCCATGTTAGAAAGCCCGATCGGTATTACAGGTATCCATTACACCAACATTACCTATAGCCCGATCGCTATTAAAAGTTTCCATAATATGTATTTTTCTCCCCAAAAAAGCACGTAATGGCAATTTAAATGAAATGTTTAACTACTTTGTATCATCATTTATTTGTTTTTATTGACTTGTCGGTCCAATATGTTTTGTAAATTATGTAATATGCATACCACATTTTGGTTTAACATGGAGATAATAGTTGAACATTAAACTGAAAACTATTGGGAACATATTCCCTTTCCTTAACAGTCATATAACCCTTTTCATTAAATTAATTTATGAAATCTGATTGACCGAAGTTTTTTTTTTACTAATTAAATGTCCAACTTCTTTACTGTGTTAATATTTACGATTTACCTTGGCTGACTAGTTTCGAAGTCTTGTTGTTCATTGTCCAAAGCCTAGTCTTCTTTTCTCACATGTTTCTAGATATGTAATTGGGATACAGGATGTGGATAGGATGAGACATTTCTCTCTAAAGCACCTTAAGCTCTATTTTTAAAGAAAAATGTGTTGGGGATAAGAGCAACATGACAAAATGTATACTTGACTATTATTATTGGTCAGTTATGTACGCCTAATTATAATCCTCTATTTTTAATGCCAAACATTACCTTCAAAACAGCCATAAGATGCTTTTGCTATCACAAGGTATATAACACAAGTCCAAAACATTTACATATTAAGGGGAAGATAGGTGAAATTTTGGTCATTTTCGTTTTCTTGTGAAAAATGAATCAGCAACCTCTTGTTTATATGTTGAGCAAGTTTCAATGCTGTGTGGCGCTCATAGGCATAGAAATTGCTCAATATATAATTGGCTGCACCCTTCAACTGTAATTCCATGCAAACCTTATAAGCTGTTTTCTCACCCTTTTTTTTTTTTCAGCACATTTTGTCAGGTACAAAGTATAGAGGCTCTTACAATATTGTGCTGGGAACAGGAAAGTTTTACTGCTCGCTCTATATATACAAACCAGCACATGGATTTTATGATGAAATGAATACCTTTTGAATTTAAAAATGAAATATTTATAGTGGCAATGGAAAATTTCTATTTTTAGGTATGCAGTGGTTATAAAAAATGTTCCCCCTTTTATGGTAAAGGTATAGGAAAACTAATGTGTGATATTTTTTCTAAATATGCCACTAGTTTTGCAAAAAATTTTCACATATTTTACTGAAAAATTGAGTGGCACATTTCATTTTGAAATATGTACATTTTCCAAACATTTTTGTTAATAGCTCAGAGAAACTAATTGTCTCACAGAAATGTAACTTCACCAAATCATAATCTATCATTCTGTGATTATAAATCAAGGACATAGCTTCAAAAATATAGAAAACAGAAATTTCATCCATCACCTCCCTCACATACTACTTTATTTGTTTTCCATTTTCGGAGTTGAATATCGTCATTGACTTTATGAAACCTCCTATGTGACAGTACAGAGCATAATTCTTTCAGGAGGAAGGAAAAAGTCATTACATATCAATAGGCCTACATAAGGATATTAGATAATTCGGTAGAAAACGTTGGTCAATATGATGACATCATTGAGGACCAGTGTAGACCTATTGACATTTAATTACTTTTTCCTTTCCCCTGACAACTATGCTCTGTACTGTCGCATACGAGATTTCACAAAATCAACGACGATATACATTTTTAAAAGTACCCACCATTAGTTATAAAATTAATAATCAATAATCACCATTGAAGAAGAATGCAAACAAATCTATTCATCTACAACAGATAAATAACATTATGCTAACATTATTAAATAAGACCTTAGTTCTCCAATGGATCCCAGCCCATTGTGGAATATATGGTAATGAGAAAGCTGATATGTTGGCCAATAAAGGAACTAATATTAAACATAAACAAGAACTACAGTTTTTCATGAGTCCATAAAACGAGTTATCAAAAGGAAAATTAACAGCAATCACCACACTAATTCTCCAACTGAACATCGAAATTCAAGATGGAACAATTGACTGTAAAATTTAAAAACCATTCCTGACCTACCACGAAAATCTGCTGTGGCCATGTTCAGACATTACTGGTCATGACTGTCTTACAAAACATCTACATCGAGGAAAATTTTAGAACACGGATTGCACCTACCAAATTATGTCTTAAAATACTAAAAAGAGCAGATTTGTCTGCGTTTGTCGAATGCGCATCATTATATTTACGAAAAGGCACTTTTCAGTGCCAATAATTTATTTTGTGTGCACAAGGTTGGAATTTTGAAGTAAGAGGGAAAGGGTGCAATCCATGTTCTGGAGTTTATCCATCTCGAGTATTCAAATTCCGATTTCAAAAATATTTAGGGTTATTGTTGCCTTACCAATTCCAACCCTGACTATTTACTGAAGATATATAAGGTTATATTTGCATTGAACTTATGCCAACGACATTGCTTACCTTTTAAGTTGTGCTGCATTACTTGGCACAGGAAACAGGAATAACCAGGCCTTCTCATTACTATCCGATTTCCGTCAGTACCGGTACACTGCAGCACATTCACAGTGTAAAACTCCGCCATTTGTCTATTAACTGAAACAAACCAGCAGTAGGCTAGTATCATATAATGCATTAATAACACTACATTTCATAGAACAATTAAAGGATTTCAGTATAATCGACGTTTGTGAAATATTCCTGGGAGAATTCTATCCACGAGTCTATAAAAATAATAAATATCTCCGGCAATTTAACATTATTATTTTATAGGTAAATTTGTACTACTTTACAGCCAGTATAGGAAATTAAAAGCAAACACTGAAAATACCTTAGTTTTGTAGTGTGGAGTAGTAGAAACTCGCTGTGATCACTGGGAGAGCTGTGGTCCCACGCAACCCGCCCTACATAGGTTCCTTACTTATATAGGAAAATCGTCGTACTTGAAGGAAGAAGGCGGCCATATTCCGTCGTTGTGACGTTATTTGAGGTGGAGTGGGAGAATGATTGCAGTGTCGCCAACTGTGTTAACCATTCATATTCTTACACACCTAAAAAAACCTAATCTAACCTAATGTGCTACACACCTATTGTAACATTCCTAACGTTTAGCACACCTGTTGTAACATATATATATATATATATATATTACTTCCGAAATTTTTTCAACCAAGAACACGTGTTCTCCAAAGAGACTGCTGACGATTCAACAAAGAAGATCAACAAGATGAACATGAAAAAAATATACAATAAGAACATAGAAGTACAGAAAACAGAAAACCACCGATTGAAGAGAGGAAAAGAGAGAAGGAGAGAAAGAGAAAGGGAAGAGGGAAATTACCCTCAAGCAGGTAATTTTTTCCCCTCTAATCTTACGTTGCCTTTCCCACCCCACCCGATATTACCCATAGTCCTAGATCATAGTTCCCACCATTGACAAATAACACCGTCCCCTAGTGTCTTGGAGCTTGTCTGTGGGTGCAATCCGTATTCATCTCATTGAGACGCTAAATAAACTAGGGATCAAAATGAATTGTCAAGGCCGGTAAAGGAGAAGCGAAGCCGGCATCAAGTCGAAGACTCTTTGACATAGCAGCTCAACTCGGTTGGCAACAGTGTCGTTAAACGAGAAGTGAAGAGAAAGTCAAGGGCGGGAGATTGGTCAAAGAATTCAAAGATCGCAGAGATGAGAATTTGATTTAAATTAACATGTTGTTTCTACGTTGGGTAGGGTGCAATCCGTGTTCTAGAGTTTATCCGGATATTGTTTTTAACAGTTGCTTCTGTTTTTTAATGTACTGCAGGAAAAATATAAAGGTAAGAATTACTATAACTTGCAAATAAAAATTAATGGAATGACAACAAAACTAGAACAGTGGCTAGCAAATAATAAGTTGAAATTAAATGTAAATAAAACTGTCTACATGTCATTTAACCAACAGCCATCTGAACAGATCCATATAGTACTTAATAATACCATAATGAAGGAAGTAGAATGCACTAAATTCTTAGGGGTATAGATAGATTCCAATCCAACATGGGAAAACACATTCTGCATTTAATTGAGAAGCTAAGTCGTCTGTGTTATGCTTTCCGGATTCTTGCGAAAATATCACCCATGGAGCTTTTAAAATGAGTCTACTTTGGCTACGTTCATTCAATAATATCATATGGCATTATTACTTGAGAGTCTTCACCAAAATCTATACAGGTACTCCAATTGCAGTTAGAGAATAATTAAAATTATAAAGCAAGTCCCTATCCGATCTGAAAGTATAAGCATTTTTAGAGAACTAAAAATTCTACCTGTGCCCTGCACATATATAACTTACTAGAGGTAATGTGCTACATTTATCAAAATATAGACTCTTTTAAAACAAATTCATTTTATCATGCGTATAGTACCAGAACATCCAGGAACATACATTTGAATTACTACAGACTTACCAGAAGTATTAACAGTTTATCACATAGAGGCAGCAATCTTTATAACAAACTCCCACAAAATATTAAAGACCTTAACATGCGAAAATTAAAAAAGAGGTAAAAAAATATTTTATTAAAACACTTGCCACTTTGCACAAATGATTATCTAAATTTAAAGCTCTAGTATTTAACATTCTCCTCCGGGTACTACCTTTGATGATTTTAAGTCAGGTAGAGTTAAAGCCAAGACTGGGTAGAGAAAAGAGAGACTGCATGGGACAGTGCCACATTGGCTCTAGCTTGGAAGAAAAATATTAGTAGGCCTATATCTGAATTAGTGTATTCTGAAATTGGTACAATTAAGATTGACTTTTACATGTTAAGTTTAATTAGTATTAAGCTCTATGTATAATAAGTTGTATATATTAGCTTGTGTCGCCGGAAATGTTCTCACCTTCAGCGTATAAATTAAAACATTTGTAATTCTGTATCCTAGCATATTTAGCACTAGATGTATTATATTATGTATTGTCACTTTTCTGTGTACTGACGATGCCATGAATGCTTGTCATTCTTACGGCTTAATAAAAATCTATCTATCTGTCTGTCTGTCTGTCTATCTATAATCGTTCCTAAGTGTCTTTTCGTAAGCACGATGATGTGTATTCGACAAACACAGACAAATCTGCTCATTTTAGTATTTTTCTAGTATTTTAAGATAATTGTCAGTGAGGTATCCGTATATTGAAATTTTCCCATGTACACTATGCCTTGCATATATGTACCTGTGACAGGTTAGGTTAGTTTGGCTTTTGTTATGCTTTGTATATCCTGCAGATTCGTATATGCAAGGCATAACAAAAGCCTAATTCAAGTTATCTAACCTGTCACAGATTCGTATATACAAGACATAACAAAAGCCTATACTAACCTAACATGTCACATACATATATGCAAGGCATGACAAAAGCCTAAACTAATCTACCCTAACCTGTCACAGATTCGTATTTACAAAGAGTGATTATTGGATTAATACAGGCTTTGAGTTCTTCGCATTACATTGTATCATATGTTTTATGTCTCTACGTTCCTTTCCTTCACTAGAAACTACTCCATTACTTCGCACCTCTCATTTCACATGTAATTTACATTTGAATCGGGGATTGCAGAAACAGCACATGTCACTATTTGTGTGAAATGACATGTGCTGTTTCTGTAATCCCCGATTCATTTACTTTTCTTGAAATATTTCCCTATAAAATCCTTTACTTTTGAAATCCATCTCAGCAAGAAACCCCCTTACAAATTTAACAATTTTTACCAAAATCACTGGAACTACCTTAACATTCGTTTCTCCAGTAACCCAAGCAAAACTAACCTAAACTAAGCTAACACAACATTACCAGGTTAGCTTAGTTTTGGATAAGTTAAGGTTAGGTTATGTTAGGTTACAGTTGAAATTATATTTTTCCGAATTTTTTTTCTATTATCTTTTTCAAAAGGTAATAGAAATCGAGCATAACTTCGTCGTTTGTGAAAAAAAAAAATTGGAAAATCGTGGAGTGGTCTTCCTGCAGAGTTACCTTCTGCGTATACACCTTGCATGTACGATCAACTGCATCTCCACAAAAAAAAAAAAATCCCTTATAAATTCAACTATTTTCACTTCCGAAATCACCGGAACTACCTCAGCACTAGTTTCACCCATTTTTTTAAAAAACCCCATCACAATTATTATTATTATTATTATTATTATTATTATTATTATTTTATTTTTTTTTTATTTTTAGATAAATTTTAAAACATTTTTTGTCTACTAAATGTTGCAAAAGAAGAACTTCAGTTGACATTGCAAAACTTTGACTTTATTATTGTATAGTAAGATTCCATAGCAACGTGTTACGAAGTATTTTATACCATACTTTCATAACACACTTTTCTTTTTACTACAATAAAACAAATATAGCTTTTTAAGAAAAAACATTAAGAAAATTTTATTGAAATGTTCCAATTTTGCATGCTCACATCTACATGGGTTGAGTTCAGAATCCAGACATACCAGCAACAAATGTGTGCCACAGAATTCTGCTCTCCTCCCTTTAGGATAAGATTTGCGACTGATATCTTGAATTCTCCACATACCTTTCAGAGACAGTAGGTATCTTTTCAATGTCAGGATATCTGCTCCGCTGTTTGCAAGAAGCGTTGCAGATGACCATCTAAGGCAGTGGTTCCCAAAGTGCGCTCTGCAGGACAACCGGGATTCATTAAACATTACGGTGATCATCTGTTACCTGTTTACAATAACTGGGAATCATTTAACAATAAGATGATCATCCGGTATCTGTTTACAATAAGTAAACGGGAATCATTTAACAATAGAGTGACCTCCTGGTAACTGTTTCTGGCTGGAGGGAGTGGAATATTTAGAAATATTGAGACGAAAAATTTAAATAATAATTATTCAGCATAGTGTTCCATTTCCCTCTGAAAAACATTTTTCTCTCAATGCTAATTTCACTGTACCATTTTTCAATTTATCGTGCATAGTTACTTATGGCTTTTAAGGAGGCTCATTGCCGCTCTCATATAAGTCAGCCATCGGTCCCTATCCTGAGAAAGATTAATCCAGTATCTACAATCATATCCAACCTCCCTCAAACTCGTTTTCATATTCTCCCATCTTACGTCTCGGCCTTCCCAAAGGTCTTTTTCCCTCTGGCCCCCAACTAACACTCTATATGCATTTCTGCATTTGCCCGTACGTGTTACATATCCTGCCCATCTCAAACGTCTGGATTTAATATTCCTAATTATGGGAGGTGAAGAATACAATGCTTGCAGTTCTGCGTTGTGTAACTTTCTCCATTCTTCTGTAACTTCATCCCTCTTAGTCCCAAATATTTTCCTAAGTACATTATTCTCAAACGCACTTAACCTCTGTTCCTTTCAAAGTGAGTGTCCTAGTTTCACAACCATAAAGAACAACCGGTAATATAACTGTTTTATAAATTCTCACTTTCAACTTTTTTGAGAGCAGACTGGATGATAGAAGCCTCTCAACCTAATAATAACAGGCATTTTCCATACTAGGTTTAATTTCCTCCCAAGTATCATTTATATTTGTTACTGTTGCTCGAAGATATTTGAATTTTTCCACCTCTTCGAAGGATAAATTTCCAATTTTTATATTTCTATAACTCTTCTCGGGTTCTCAGCCAGGTGAGTTGGAGATTTGCTTCCAAGCTTTCGATGGCTGAGAACCCGAGAAGAGTTATTCTACATCAAACGCCGGGAAAGCGTCAAGTCATACATTTTGTATTTCCATTTTGTATAATATTCTGGTCACGAGACATAATCATATACTTTGTCTTTTCGGGATTTACTTTCAAACATATCTCTTTACTTGCTTCAAGTAAAATTCCGGCGTTTTCCCTAATAGTTTGTGGATTTTCTCCTGACATATTCACGTCATCTGCATAAACAAGCAGCTGATGTAACACTTTCAATTCCAAACCCTCTCTGTTATCCTGGACTCTCCTAATGACATTCTCTAGAGCAAAGTTAAAAAGTAAAGGTGATAGTGCATCTCCTTGCTTTAGTCTGTACTGAATTGGAAAAGCATCAGATAGAAACTGACCTATACAGACTCTGCTGTACGTTTCACTGAGACACATTTTAATTAATCGAACTAGTTTCTTGGGAATACCAAATTCAATAAGGATATAATATAAAACTTCTCTCTTAACTGAGTCATATGCCTTTTTGAAATCTATGAATAACTGATGTAGTGTACCCTTATACATTTATCCTACATATCACAAATAAAATGGTTGGATTTCATTTGGACCGTATCGCCATTTAAAGCCTCTTTCATAACATGAAGTAGGCCTACTGTATATATTGTGATGCGTACAATGCCTATTTCGAGGTATTCGCGGAAATGCACCCTTCATATTAGTGTCGAAAATGTTGTTTCATGATAAATTCAAGAAACATTTAGTACTAATTGGAACATCAACAAATTATAATATAATAAGGCACAAGGTAAGATCAATGTATCTAAATTTTACAATATCTTTTGACATGGTGTCCTTTTATGGATAACTGTCATTGCCCATTATGTCTAGAGTCTTCCTTTGTAAAACTAAAATGTATTTAGCTTAAGCTGAGTTGACCCAGAATATTAATCTATATTTCGTTTAGAATGAAAGTATGCAAAGTGTGACATTTTACGATGTTTATATCGTCAATTCGGGGGATAACAGGCAGAGCCCATTTAGAAGTGGTAGCGTGCTGCCTTCAGACTAGCAGGCTGGGTTCGACCGCTGGCAGGATCAGAAATTTTCATGTAAAATTTTTACCTTGGGACTAGGAGAGATGGCGTTGCACAACTTCTAATCATTAATTGTGCACCAATATGCCTGGGTTAAATCCCAAATATCTCTGCAGTGCATCTGAAGAGAAGGCATATTTCACTGTTGATTCGTCCGTTGGACAGGGATGTTAAGCGTGGCGGCACCCTTAGTGCTTTTCGAAAGGGGTAGGCTACGTGTCGGCACCATGTTTTCCCTTCTCCGTTCATCATCACCATCATCATCATCACCCATTCCGTGCACTACAATTACACGAACACTTACACATACACGATCCCTAGTACACACCATAACTTTCCACAGATACACATCATGTACAGCATTGCCCGTCGAAGTGGTCTGCAACTAGAAAATGGGTCAACGTCCTGCCATCTATCTGCAATATGCGGAACCCGCGTAGGCATTGGATACATACATACATATTATTTTCTACGTATGTTTTCCAGCTCAAGTGATTATCCAGTATGATCTTATAAACATTATAAAGAAACCATATGATCACGTTTATATTTGACGATATTTACCGTAATAATGGAACCATACAACTACGTATATGGTTAACAATGATCACCGTAGGCCTAATAAAGAAATCATTCGACCATGTTTATAGTCGACGATGTTAATGGAACCATACAATGACGTAATAGTTAACAATGATCACCGTAATACAGAATCCATACGACTATGTTTATATTCGACAATATTTACCATTATAATGGAACCATTCAACGATGTACAGCTGTCAAAAGAAAAAGTGGCCGCTCTCCTGAAACAAAGTTCCCTTCGGGTATCTTCGCTACAATTCGGAGACAGGCGATGTTAGCCTAAATGTTGTTGGACCACGTTGCCTGATATCTACAGGTATAATTGAAGTATTTTGTGTGTTATTCGATAGCGTAATGGTAGCGTTCCGGCCTCTTATTCGTGAGGTCCTGGGTTCGACTACAACCTCGTGCTTTTTATGTTCTTTTTTGTTCTGTTTTTGAGAGAGACAAACTATGCATAATGGCTCCTTTCTCTTTTACGATTATTCTAGTAATTAACATATTATGCCATGACTTTATCATTATGATATTGTGGCTGCAAATGGAAAGAAAAAAGATTTTATTCTCAATAAAAATATCTTTCGTGGCATAAACAAAACAAATTTACTGGCGTCGGCCTTAAAACATTCAAACAATTAAGCGTTCAAAAAGCAAAACAAAAAGCCACAATTCAATATTTAGTCTATCTTCCTCTTATCTCGATCATCTTGCAGTCGAGTGGGCATGGAATCGACTAGTCTTTGCAAATAGCGACTGTTCTTAGACACGATATTCCAGGCATTCTGAATATACATACATAAGTGTTCTGCCCATGGGCAGGTCTTTCATTGCAAACCCAGCAATCTCCAATCTTTCCTATTTTCTGCCTTCCTCTTAGTCTCCGCATATGATCCACATATCCTAATGTCGTCTATTATTCTTTTCAACCAGAGACCAAACCAATTCCTTTTTTCTCTTTCTAATCAGTTTCAGCATCATTCTTTCTTCACTCACTTTTTCAAACACAGTATTATTTCTTATTTTGTCTGTCCACTTCACACGCACCGTTCTTCTCCACATCCACATTTCAAATGCTTCAATTCGTTTCACTTCATTTCGTCGTAATGTCCGTGTTCCTTCCCCATACAATGCCACACTCCACACAAAGCACTTCACTAGTCTCTTCCTTAGTTCTTTTTCCAGAGGTGCGCAGAAGATCCTTCTTCTTCTATTAAAAGTTTCCTTTGTTCATGTTTGCAGTTTTTCTTGGGAAGGATAGGCCTAAATGCGGTAACATCCCGTTGCTTTCCGCACACCACTATCTCTTTCGCATCTTATTAGATTCCAGGGGGCCCAAGCGTGGAGATGAGGAGAGTGGATTTGACTAATTGGGTCCTCCGGACTTCACCGAAAGTCACGGCAAGGGTTAAATATTAGTTCTATCAGGATGTTTGACCCAATCAGAGACCGGGAAATCCCAATTAGCCTTTGTCCCCCGCATCCTGGACTAGCTTCTACGAATCATCAGAAAATCTTAGAGTGTGATTGGGCCAATTTTTCCGAAAATGTTTCCACACTTTTGCCCTCGTAGCTCCATAGACTTACTAAATAACCGCTAGACCGCTCACTGGCGCTAGTGTTATGTTCCCAAATTGAACAGCCGACGGGCGGCCATTTGCTTGGTTCGTGTGCTATTTTCAATTGCAGCAATGCACACAGATGTAAAGATAAAGAAGGAAGGAATGTTACATTTCACTGATTAGTTAATCTTTAATTTCTACAACATTTTTGGCCCGTATTATGTTACAGAAGACAAACTATTGTACTTATACGACTGTTTGTGCTTCAGGTTTCCTCTGAGTAAAGATTCCCTTAACCGAAAATGGATATGTGCAATCCGCAGAGAGAATTTCTACACAACAATGAATCATTCAGTGTTTCAACTCATTTCGAAGATAGTTGTTACCTCTCAAACTACGTTATTACCGTATACATTGTTATTGTCCTTCATCCACTCCATATCCTTCCCTTTCTTCAAACAGCTGTTGCTTCAGTGCATACATGAATAATAAAATTGTTCGCCGAATTCGAAGATACAGAATTAATAATAATAATAATAATAATAATAATAATAATAATCCGTGGCGCTACAGTCCGTGAAGGCCCCAGACCGATCAGCCGGCTGCTGGCCTCACGCCCACATGCCGAAGCAGAGGTGGACGATCAACCAACCAGAATGGAGGTATCGTGTGGTTAGCAGGATGATCCCCCCCAGCCTTTACAGCTGGCTTTCACAACCGGATTTTGATACCTATCGTAGCTCCCCAAGTGCATCACGATTCTGGGTGGGCACCGGTCCCATATACTGGCCGAAACTTCATGACAAAATTTCTTCCCCCATGAGGACTCGAACCAGCGCGCATTCCGTAACGCGAGTCCTAGGCAGCATGCCTTAGAGTAGACCATGACGCCACGGCGCGGGACGGTACGAATAGATCCTGTTTAAAAAAAGTATATAAACAAATTTCAGAGCCTAAAAGCTGAAACATGTTCATTAATACTGCATGTAGTATCCACTCATTAAGTAATGGCATGACACATTTCAAATTCATCTCCCAGAACAAGTATTAGGCCACATAGCCTGTTAGAGGAAGGAATTTTCACACCATCGTTCCTTTGGACGACTCAACAGAAACTGTATAAACTACAAAAAGTTAATTTTTTAATATGCCTGATTGAAAGTAACTCTTGTCTTAGTTACGGATTAATGAAACAGTTTTTATGCTGCTGCTGCTGCTGCTGCTGCTACTACTACTACTACTACTACTACTAATAATAATAATAATAATAATAATAATAATAATAATAATAATAATAATAAAATATAATAATAATAATGCTTTTTGATTTTATACAACAGTTTAACCTACAGATTAAATTAAAAGGTAGACTTATTAACCTTGGTTATGAATATTCACATTCGGAGTTCCTATGAAAATGTGCAAGCCTGACAGCCTAATTGAATCCCGATAAAGCGGATCGAGATTGATAAAAATCCCGATTTGAGGGATAATAGCCTAGAACGTAATTTAAACAAGTTAGTCTGCATTTCCTATTATGCGATATTTTTATTTATATATTGACTCAAATGGTTACATTGTAAACATAGAGGTAACCCGCGGAAATTTAGTAAGTCTGTGAGGTAATCCAGCTATTTGCCGTAAGGCAACTCTATTCGCAAGATAATAGTTCCCTAATTCTACCGCATTGTTGATTAATCCGTTTCGGTACCTAGTTGCTGTTCTCGCAAATAATCAACATTGTGTATTTTAAATGCGTTGAGTGCCAAAACAAAAGAGCGTTTTGATATCGTATTTTACACTAATAACAGACACATATAATTGCTGCGTTTTGTAGTGCAGTGAACTATGTTTAAACATGGACTCAACGTCAGATGTACAGTTGCAGTACCGGTCCCGAAAAAGAAAAGTTGCAAAGTTAATTTAGTAGCGAATGATTAAAACATATTCGTGGTTAATAAAAGAAAAAAACGATTACCCTGTAGTATTCACTGTACTGTGTGTCTTTCGTATTTTAGTGTTTCTCAGGGAGGCGAATATTACATTAAAAGCACGCGAATACTACTTTGCAGAAAACAACTATAAATCTTACGATAAAGTGATGATAAATATAATGTCTTAAGTTAGCTTCTGATATCCCGATTTCCCTCGCAGAAAACCTAGCAACTCTGCTGACAGCAGACACACGTTATGAAAGGTATCTCGCAAAGGAAGTATTGTTCCTGTAAACAAAAACATTCAGCTTTCGGATACGCAATACAACACGTATTCAAATATCGGTTTCGAAATCTCGCGCGTTTTCTAACAAACAAATGGCGGCTTTCTGCTGCTTCAATTTGGGAACATATTTCTCAGTTCTCCGCTACGGCGTGGTAGGGGCTTGCGTAGCTCAGCGGACGAACGTCGGAATTTAGATGTCAACGTCTCAGGTTCAATTCCTCGTTACTCCTTTTCATTTTATTGTGGTTCAAGATAGTATAATGTAATAATACAAAAAGAAAAACTAATAGCAGTATTATGCAACTGGATTTTTCCAAACCTAATATTAAATTTATGTTATTTATATCGCTAAAGAACGATTACAATATAAATAACTTGAATATTATTTATACAGTATCACTAAAGAACGATAACACAATATAAATGATAAATATCGGTTTGTTTAATTAATATAAGATATTATATAATACGTATTTAATTATCTAAATAAAATAACCTATTTTACAAAGAAAGGTGTTTATTTGTGTTATAATAATTACTTACATAAAATACAGATTATTTATATTGCGAAAGAACAATAACAATATAAATAACTTGAATATTATTTTATAATGCTAATGAAGGAAAACAATATAAATGATAACTTGAATATTATTTATATCGCTAAAGAACGATAACAATATAAAAAACGTGAATATTATTCATATCGGAATTTCACAGATTTATTACAGATGTATTTAAGAAATTGTAGAAGAATAGTAATTAGTAACAGTGTCCTATTTATTCTTCTTGGAGCCAAATTTGTAACTTTTAAAAGTGTGGTTACTATGTTGAAGTGTATGTGTTGCAACGGATGCTTGATTTGTTATGTATGTGAGTCAGTTATGGGATGCTTGATGTCGTCGCAATGTCGTAATTATAGTTTGATTGTGTCTGTGTGACTATTGTGTATTAATTTATGATGTATGGTACGGAAAGCTGCATATTTGTGTTATAGAAGTGTTACGTATGTGTGTTGTTAATGTTTTTGTATGTTTCAAATTGATAACTGATATTTGTTTTGCAATCGCAATGCCTAATTTACGGATTGTTTATGTTTTGTTTACATCGCGTAAGCTAATTTAATTTTCTTTTCCATTTCTCTTTATGCTTATCTTTTTTTGTGTATAAAACTATAGCCCTAACATACATATGTAAAATAGGGCTAACCCCCATTGGAGATACTGTAGCTACAATAGTAATAATTATTATTCATATCGTTATAAAACGATAACAGAATACAAATGATGACTTGAATTTTATTCATATCTCTAAAGAACGATAACAAAATATAAATAACGTGATATCCATCGAGAAAGATAACTGGATATAAATGATAATTGGAATATCATTTACATCGCTAAAGAACGATTAAAAAATAAAATGAAAACTTGAAGAAGGCCCGAACCCAGAACCTTTGGATCATTAAACAAGCACTCTACCGCTGGTCTGCGAGGAGCAGATATGGAACACTTTCATAGTTCCGGAACTGCTTGTACAAGCACATGCATCGTGTAACATCGCCGCGACCCGAAGTGGTCTTTGAAAATATTCGCTGTCCACGAGTGCGGCCACTTTTTTTTTTTTGACAGCTGTACATAGTTAACAATTATCACCGTAATACAGAATCCATACGACCATGTTTATATTCGTCAATGTTTACCTTTATAATGGAACCATACAACGATGTACATAGTTAACAATTATCACCGTAATACAGAATCCATACGACCATGTTTATATTCGACAATGTTTACCATTATAATGGAACCATTCAACGATGTACATAGTTGACAATTATCACCGTAATACAGAATCCATACGACCATGTTTATATTCGTCAATGTTTACCTTTATAATGGAACCATACAACGATGTACATAGTTAACAATTATCACCGTAATACAGAATCCATACGACCATGTTTATATTCGACAATGTTTACCATTATAATGGAACCATTCAACGATGTACATAGTTGACAATTATCACCGTAATACAGAATCCATACGACCATGTTTATATTCGTCAATGTTTACCTTTATAATGGAACCATACAACGATGTACATAGTTGACAATGATCACCGTAATACAGAATCCATACGACCATGTTTATATTCGACAATGTTTACCATTATAATGGAACCATTCAACGATGTACATAGTTGACAATTATCACCGTAATACAGAATCCATACGACCTTGTTTATATTCGTCAATGTTTACCTTTATAATGGAACCATACAACGATGTACATAGTTGACAATGATCACCGTAATACAGAATCCATACGACCATGTTTATATTCGACAATGTTTACCGTTATAATGGATAATGGACCCATACAATGATGTACATAGTTAACAATTATCACCGTAATACAGAATCCATACGACCATGTTTATATTCGACAATGTTTACCTTTATAATGGAACCATACAACGATGTACATAGTTAACAATTATCACCGTAATACAGAATCCATACGACCATGTTTATATTCGACAATGTTTACCCTAATAATGGAACAATATAACGATGTAGTCGACGATGAACATGATATTAAATAGACGTATATAGAAGACCATGATGAGGAAACAAGCACAACGATATAGTTATATGGACGACAGTGGTAATCATAATAAAAAAAAGCCGAGGCTAGGAACGTGTTGATATAAATTAATATATGGCGACATACATAGTTTTCGATGACTGTCGTGAACAGACGGGACGGGAACGAACCTCTGCGATTGTGATGACGGTAACTGATTAGTCCGCTCAGTGACGCCTCGCCCTGCAAGAAACAGATTCTGACGTCACTAAATTGTCTCAATTCGTGTGTAATTGAAGGCTGCTCAATCCTCCCTCGTCAGCCGGTCACATAGTCGGTGCCCGCCGCTTGCCCAAGTGATTCGTGTGTGATGGAGTGGTGTGGTGCTCTTCTCGCCGTGATGCTCGTCGCTTTGCAGACCACGCCCCTTCAGGGGGACGGCGCCAACGAGTGCCCGGAAATCAAATCGCAGCATGATTTCGACATGGACCAGGTAAAATATGTTCACAGCCGAGATTTTGGGAAATTCACCCCTCAAAACTAGAAATTTTTATTTCTTTGCCTCTTGCAGTTCTTGTCTTTTTGATAAGTGTGCTCGGAAGCTGCACTTGCCACTAACTCTAACCAGGCACTTAACAGCTACCGTTGTGCCGTTCAACAACTAAATGAAAGTTACCCTGTCCTATTTAATCTCGACTACTTAACAATGATAATTAGGTCTACTATAAATCCAGAAATATGAATGAAGATTGATGCGATTTTGCAGTGCCACAGTTTGCTCTTCGTTCAGTTTTTGCTTCATTTTAATCAGATATTTCGTCATTTTGTTCACCATAATAGATTAGATCTGTGGACATATTTCCTTTACAATTTATTTCATATTATTTCTGGTTAATAACGCCCTAGTATCACAAATTAAAATCAGTTTAATGTGACATAAAATATTCTTTATAAATTAAACACATAAGTGTTATTTTACTTCTATAAAAACTGCCCTTCGTACCCCGGGGGGGGGCATTACTCTAGTCTCTTTCCTTGTGTGTTTTGTAGTTCAGTATTATTTAACTACGCTAAATCAACTTTCGTCGATGGAATTGGTGCTAGGGAAGTGGTATTTAGCGACATTAATACAATGTGCCACTGGATTACCTAGCATTCCCCTTACAGTTACACTCAGCGTGGCTCGTTATCCCTGGTGGCCTTCTGCGCACTTAAAATAATATCAACTGTTGCTTGTGCATTGTTTATAATGCCTACCTTATTAAATGGAAATGTTTGACTTTTTTTGGCAGGGAAAGCCGTGAACCGAAAGGTAACATTTTGGAAACTGTGATGTATTTCCTTCTGTTAGCAGTATTTAAAATCTCACGAGTAGGGCCTATTAGAATTGCTTGACGAACGTCAAATTAACAGTCATCTCTTGATCGGATGTATAGGCCTGAGTGATCAGCAAGCTGTCTTGCACTAGAACGGAAACCCGGAGACTTCGCCTCAGACTATTTTTAACTACTGAAGATGATAGATGAAACTAGGGGAAGGTGGAGAGTACCCCGAGAAAACTCTCCGCAGCGTGTGCTTTATTCATTACAAATTCCATCCCGATCTGGAATTCTGAGTGTCGAACCCGGACCACCTGGTTAAAAGACCAGCGCGCTAGCGTTTGAGCCAGGCACAGTGATCCGGAAATGAAAAATCCTTGCCAAAATTAAAATTTTCTACTATGCATTTCAAAAAAATTGTTTATGCATTTCGTTTAATAAATAATTTGAGTAATTTATCCTCGCGTTTTTTAGAACCCTGACATCGTTTTTACTGTTATTTTTATTATTCGAAACGAGGAACTTATAATTTGTACGGTTTTTACGGTAGAAAAACAAAGTTTCTGAATTCGCCAATAAATTGCAATTTTGAATTATAATATAAATTTACAACTTTTTGGATTTCGTTTATTATTTTAACCGTAACGTATAATTTATTCGGTGACTTTCATTTATAAGTAGCTCTATAATATTTTAAATGTATATATAGACGTACAAAATTGAGGATGAGATAGAATCACATTTTTTATGCCGAAATATTTCTGGAAAGGCGCTGAGTTGGATCAATAGAGAAACTTTCGCGGAACCTAGCGACTTTGAATTTATTTGCAGCCCTTTAAGCACCTGGATAACATCAGTCGCCCATCACTTCCCTTTATCATACAGCCTTGTTTATGTTAGATGTATTCCGTTTTAGATAGGAGAAAAGTTACTAATTTTGTCTAAGTGCACCCCCACCCCCATATAAGAGGTAGTTTTCCTTACACAAACATAATCAGAAAACAAATATACTATTTGTAACTACTGTACAAAGTTTCATGAAAATCTGTTAGATAGGAGAAAAGTTATTAATTTTGTCCATCTAGATTTGCGAAGGATCACTGTGCAAGCCCGGGTTCGTATCCTGGTCGGGGCAAGTTACCTGCTTGAGGTTTTTTCCGGGGTTTTCCCTCAACCCAATACGAGCAAATGCTGGGCAACTTTCGGTGCTGGACCCCGGACTCATTTCACCGGCATTATTCACCTTCATGTCATTCAGACGCTAAATAACCTAATGTTGATACAGCGTCGTAAAATAACCCAATAAAATTTAAAAAAATTTAAAATTCACTGTGCAAAGGCGTGATCGTCATCAGTTTTACTAAGGATCGTCTGCATATCAGACGCGTTTGTTGAAAATCAGTGCTTAATTTTTTGTGGAAATGTAACTGTGCAAATGAACATAATAGGACATTTTGAAAAAGAATACATAAGGAAGAAATTTAAATTCTATACCGAAGAAGACAGCTTTGATAACATTTATTTGAAAGTGTAGAGTAGATACACTATTTAAAACAAATGAACTCACAGAAAAGACACCTAATAAAAAGACCTTGCAAGGCTAGAAGTACAATATGGAATGAACTTGTCGCTTAAAATCTTTAAAATTCAATAATAATATTGTTGTGAACTATTAGGTAGCATGTTACTGTTTACAGATTTTGTTGAAGACGATTTCATGATGTAAGTTTATCCATCTAACCCTTTCAGTAAATAATAATGTTGTTGTTTAGTCAACTGAACGAAGACAGGTTTGAACCCCATAAGTGACACCAAATCAGGCATCACTCATGAGGCGAGGCAACTAAGCCAGGAGATAGTGGGGTAGGGTGGCCAGTTCCTTTCCCCCTCCATTGCATACAAAGGCTGATTAGCTACATATTACACTAGTCAGACTTCAGATGTATACAAACAATTGTTCTTCCTCTGACACATATCGTCAAGTGAGATGTACTGCCTGATAATAGATGCACATATCAGCCAGAACATTAAGGTCATATATTTCCCTGATACTCCAGAGCACTCATATTACTAAAAACTACATCTGTATAATGTATATAAAAACACTTTGATCCAATGCAGTATATTCAAGATGACCTGCAAATAATAATAGTAAGAATAATTTTAATTCCTACAATAAAGATACATATTGTTTTTTTTATATTTAAAAATCACTCTAGCACCCCCAGAAAGAATACATACTCGTGCTCAGGAGGTATTCCACAAAATTTTAAAACAAGTATTTAATTAATTAACAAAAAATAAAAAGTAAAAAGAGAAAAAACAGATATTACAGTAATTGAAACTTTATATAGCCTCCCGAAACAATACTTTTTAATTGTTTTTATTTATTTATTTTTTTTTATTTTTTTTTAATAAGGAGCATTAAATGTTTGGTAATTTAGCTGTTATCCTGTTAGAGTCTTGAACGGAGTTGCTACTCTGATTATAAGCTGCAGTTGTGGTACATTTAGGTTCTGTCAAGCATATTATGTTGTCTGATGTTTTGGTTTTATTATTTATGCGAATAAAAATTAAATATATTACGGTTTTTATGTACCAAATTCAATAAGACATTGTTATAAATTTGATGGATATTAAATACTTTAAATTCAGAATACAACAGTTCTGAGGGATAATCAACAGGCTTATTAAGACAGATATATTTTTTTTATTCTTTTCTGTAGCAGTGTTATTGGCATGAGAGAGGTACTAAAAGCACAATCCTATCCTATAATACCGTATTGTAATATATGTAGCTTGTACTAATGCGAGGTAAATCGTTTGTAAAGTTTGAATAGTCAAGTAATTTCGTAAGATAACAAAATAATCAATTTTTCTTAATATATTGCAAAGGAAAAGAACATGTTCATCCCAACGCAAGTGCTGGTCGAGTATTATTCCGAGATACTTGAGATTCATTTCGAATAGGACAGTCAACAATATTATATTAGAAGAACAATAATTGAATGTATAAATTTTTTAATACAAGAGCGAATCAGGAGATTTCATACCAACAGATGTTAACGAAAATGGTACAACCGTAGTTTTAGTACGATTGAAGACAAATAGATTGGAATCAAAGTGATGCCATTATTTGCATTATGGTAGGTATCATTCCAAGTTTTGCCTGTAAAAATAACAACATTATCGTCCGCATACGAAAATATCTCACTATTGAATTTTTCTAAATTAACTGCCAGTAAATCATTAGGCCTAATATATTAAAAAAAAACTAAATAGGACCAAGGACAGACCCTGTGGGATATCGATATTAATATTTCGAATGCTACTAAAGTCATTACTGGTGCTGAAGCAAAAAGCAAACAATTTCAAAACAGTTCCATTAATTTCTATCCTATTTAATTTTTCTAATAATATAAGGGTCCCGCACCGTGGCGTCACGGTCTAAGGCATCCTGCCTAGAACTCGCGTTACGAAATGCGCGCTGGTTCAAGTCCTCATGGGGGAAGAAATTTTCTCATGAAATTTCGGCCAGTGTATGGGACCGGTGCCCACCCAGCATCGTGATGTACTTGGGGAGCTACGATAGGTAGCGAAATCCGGTTGCGAATACCAGCTATAACGGCTGGGGGGATCATCGTGCTAACCACACGATACCTCCATTCTGGTTGGATTTGCTTCGGCATGTGAGCGTGAGGCCAGCAGCCGGCTGGTCGGTCTAGGCCCTTCACGGGCTGTAGCGCCACGGATTTAATAATATAGACTTTTCTAATGTCAATAAAACACCTAAACATTTATTTTTACAGGCCAAACACTATGATTCAAAATGAAAGAGCAGATTTCAATTTTGTATTACAAACTATCAAAGATAGAAACACATTGCGCATGTCAGTGAATAAAGGAAGGTCCAAAGTTTTATCCTACAGACACTTGAGCACCATGTGTTGCGCGAGACGGTAGTCCAGTTCATTCACACACGCATCAGCTGGTCTGTTTATTGAATTGACAGTTTCAACAATTCTATTTCTCAGATCTTCAAGAGTAGCTGCCAAAGGTGGGACAAACGCTGTGTCTTTTGTGTACTCCCATAGATAAAAATCACAAGGAGTAAGGTCTGGTGACCTGGGAGGCCAAACACAATGAACAAGATCTTGTCCAACGCTGTGGAATGGTGTTGTTCAGATAACGCCGCACCTCAAGGTGAAAGTGAGACGGGGCGCCATCTTGCATGAAAATGAAGTCATTTGAATCTTCGTGAAGTTGAGGAAACAACCAGTTTTGCAGCATGTCCACGTATGATGTTCCTGTCACAGTTTGCTCCGCAAAAAAGGAAGGTCCATAAACTTCGTTTATTCATTTTCGGTGAGTCTCTTTCAAGTTCGACGAGTACGCCAGGATTTTCTGCCCCCCAAATTCGAACATTATGGCGATTAACTTTACTTGAGAGATGAAACGTCGATTCATCCGAAAAGATGAGTCGTTCGGAAAAATTGCCCTCTTCCATATCCTCGAGAATTGAAGTGGAAAATTCGTCGATGGACGCTATTTGTGCAGTAACTGCAACTTGTAAGGCGTCGTCTAAGAACACGCCATACCGTTGATTGAGGAAGTTGAATTTGCTGGCTTGCCCGTCGTGTGGATTTCTGGGGGCTCCGTGAGAAGCATCTCGGATAAGTTCGACCAGTGCTCTTCCGTTTTATCTTCAGTCATAAATCTGCTGTTTGTTGAATCGACGGCGGAACGCACGTTGCACTTTCACAATGGATTGACATCTCGCGATTTTTCCTGTGATGTAGTAGCCATGTTGCTATAAACAAACAATAGTGCAGCTGTGTCCAAACTTTGAACCTTTCTCTATCCAGTGACATGCGCATTGTGTTTCTATCTTTGATAGTTTGTCTGTAATACAAAATTGAAATGTGCTCTTTTGGTTACATTAAAGATAGCATCAACAGTAGGACCTACTAAAATAATTTCGAAATCCAAATTGATTCTTGTTCAATATATCATGTTCTTCTAAGAAGCTAATTAAATGTACTTTTATGCATTTTTCTAAAACTCTAGAAGCAATAGAGAGAAAAGAAATTGGCTTATAGTTATGCATGCCTTTTTTCTCCAGATTTATAAATTGGAAGAATAACAGCCTGTTTTAATTTTGAAGGGAAAGTGCCATGTATAAAACAAATTGAAAATGTGAACTAACGGTTTGGTTATGTAATCAATTAGGAACTTTAATGTTCTGGGTGATAAGCAGTCTGGACCAGAAGTACTCGTATTATTTTTTGGAAGTTTTAGTAATTTTTAATAACTCTGTTTCAGTAACAGGGAACAAAAACAAAGAGGCGGGTGGGTGTAGAATAACATTATCAAAATGATTATCGTCAGTATGAAAAATGCATTAGGCCTAAGTATGATGAAAACAACGGAGTTAACAAATGAAATGACACTGTTGTTTTTAAACAATGTTCTTTTGTACTCCAGTATTAGAAATAATATTTATCGTTAGTGAAAATCGTTCATAATATGCCAAATTATTGTACATTACCATGCCAACTGGAACGTCTTGACTGGGACCATAGTTTAGGTTATACAGTATGTTTGGTGCTGCCACCTACAATTTCAGCGAAAGCATTGTTAGAATGGTCTTATGAGCAGGTAGATAACCTGCCATCAGATGCGTTGAAGCAGGAAAACAGCCTTCATTTTTAGTTATAGTTTGTTGTAAAAAATCTTGTGTAAAGATTTTAAATTTTCGTAAATCACTTTTGATGAAAGTTATGCGAAGTCATAAACGCACCACTAAAGATAACGTTTCCAGTTAATTCATGACCGACACACAACGATATTAATTAATTCCATGTTAGGTGAGTGATAAGCCTTGGAATATTTACGTTCTTCCACCCAGTTCTGCCTACACATTTTTATTTTAGGAAGATTAGGATCTTATTTTTCCTCATTCGACCATCAGAAATCTCTGCAGCCTCATGTCTGTTATCAGGAAACTTCGTGGCGAGATGTGACCGATTAGTTTTGCTTAGAACTCTCTCATCCAGGGACAAACACGGGACCCAGAGAAGTTAGCTGATTGTCTGTTTGGCTTTACCGAGGTTTTCTCTAAATATAAGACGAATATCAAGTAATTATCAGACTCTTGTCGCGCGGTTTGTACACGGAACTCGGCGGCTTGAAGAAAGTAGTGCTGAATATTTTCATCACTGGTCTCTGTCAGATCCGAACTCAACCAGGAATCGTATCCAAAGCCCACGCAACACACAACACGTTGGGTACCCCCCCCCCACTCCGGATCGTAATCAGCTGCTTCCTGTTGTGTTAACGCAGATTGAAGCAGCCAAATGAGACACGTCCTTATCCCACACCTTTGCTTTCCTTGTCCCATCTGCCAGCCACTTATTCTGTAGTGTTGAACGGATTTTTTTGTTAAACTTCTGTGTTCAAAGGACAACAGAGAAAAATTGTAATTTTTTGACGTCACTTATAGTACCATGAAACCTGAAGTGTAAGATGCATTTCGTGTCTCGTGATTTTCCGTGCTAATAGCGGGTAAATGACTTCATTTACTCATGTGACCCCATTTATGTAGACAGCCGTTGCCCAGGGTACGCCGTAGGGGGCTAGTCTACGCTACAATCGCTGAGATGAGATGATGGTGGAGATTTGTTGAGATGGCACAGGGGAACCGGAGCTCCCGAAGAAAATTCCTGTCTTACCTGGAACACACATTATTAATCTGGATTACGACGGGGACCGAACCCGGGTCCACAATTATAAGTTCATCGCTCTAGCCACTAGGACTAGACCACCATGGCGGCACTCCCTCGATATAAATTTCGGAATTTGAAAACTCGAAGCCTTGGTTTTCGTGTGTCACCTTGAGTACTAATGGAGTGAGTTTACTCTATCGTTCTGCGCCTAGTTCAAGGGCTCGGATCCCTTGTCTAGCGAGGATAGCGACGTCCCCTCTCACCACTCGCTCGCCTAGGCTTTTAATATCTTCGAAGATTCTACCCTGCTGCTAATAGTGCTTGCAATATTCCTAATCTACAACCTAAAATTATTCATCACTCACCTAATGAATATTCGGCTCATCCTGAAATCTTATTTATTGAAATTTCTGTATCATTTTATAAATATCTTCTCTGTATTATATATAAATCCCATAAAATGAGATTTATAAACTATCTTGAAACCCCTCTATTAAATCTTTTGCCGCTTTATGAACACGTAATAATCATGAGCGATTTAACACAAATCTGCTCGCTACATCCAACAGTGAAACAATTGAACTTTGTGAAATGTTCCTGTCCTTCGATTTATTCATTCTACTTTTAAATCCTATCCATCACACACCGATACCAGACATATTATTGGATCTAATTATTACAAAAAATGTTGACATGTACTGACATGGCCAACTATGAACACCTGGTATTTCTGGTCATATTATTATTGCACACTCTTTAAAATGTCCTAAACCTCTCCTTAAAAATATGCTGGCCTGAAACATATCAACGAGACAGCTTTACTACATACAAGACGCGCTACAACTACCGTGGAAAACAATATGGCATGCACACACAGCTGACGAAAAAGTAAACAGAGTTAATAATTCTCCAACTTTATGACAAACATTCTCCTGTAAAGACGAAACGCACAAAGAGACAACTTGCTCCATGGCTTACAACTACCATTCGGGATTTAGTGACAGGCATATAGAACATGCGTAACAAATGTGACTTAAACTTCAGGACCTATAAATGTTTACGCAACAAGACAACCCAGACATTCAGAAACGCAAAACTGCAGTATACAGATGATGGCTCTCCAAGCACTATGTGGCAAAAACTCGGAACAATAGAACTAGGGGATACAAAAGAGCAGGAAGAAACAATTTCTATCTCTCTAGACCAACTGAATGACTACTTCGTATCTGCAACTGCAAGACAGAATGCAATAAGTGAATTGGAAAATTACGTAAGTCTAACTAGAGAAAAATTCCACTTCACTTCACGTCTTTCCAGCATTGACACGGATTAAAACCAAGGTGATTGGTATAGATAGCATTAGCATTATTTTAGTAAACAAAATCTTACATATTATATTATCTTAGTCCTCAATGAGCAACTTTCCCCAATATTTGGAAAAAAGACTTTGTTCATTTCCTTCCTAAAGTTAAATCTCCATTCGTACTTCGCGATTACGCTCCTATCACCATTTTACCTGCCCTGTCGAAGGCGGTGAAACGAATCATTCACAACCAACTTTCTGATTATCTGAACGTGCTGGATCCGTATCAATCTGGCTTCCGTGCAGAACATAGTACTGCTACTGTCATTGTCTAAGTAACTGAAGCAATGTACAATCTGTGATGAAATTTCTAGACTTTACGAATGCATTGGGTTCCGTGAACATGTCCACACCTGTGGAGTAACGGTCAGCGCGTCTGGCCGCGAAACCAGGTGGCCCGGGTTCGATTCCCGGTCGGGACAAGTTACCTGGTTGAGGTTTTTTCCGGGGTTTTCCCTCAACCCAATACGAGCAAATGCTGGGTAACTTTCGGTGCTGGACCCCGGACTCATTTCACCGGCATTATCACCTTCATTTCATTCAGACGCTAAATAACCTAGATGTTGATACAGCGTCGTAAAATAACCCAATAAAATAAAAAAAATAAATCCGTGAACATAGACTTGCTCCTCTGCAAGCTCAGAGCCCTACAGCTCTCTGACAACGCGGTTAACTGGTTCTCATCCCATCTTTATGACCGCCAGCAGTGTGTAATTTTTAATAACCAATATTCAACATGGCGGGCAGTAAAGGCGGGGGTACCCCAGCGATCCGTATTGGGACCTCTTCTGTTTGCAGTCTACATAAATGACATATTTCAGACTCTAAAACATAGTAAATACATGCTCTATCCTGAAGATGCCACTATATATGCACATACGCGACCTGAAACTCTAAATGACAGTAGACAAATTGAACAGTGGCTTGAACTCATTGTCAGCATGGTCTACAAAATTTGACTTAACGTTTAATCCAACTAAGTCTCAGGCAGTTGTAATCTGGCAACAACGGCTCTCACGCATTTTAAAATTCGCTTTTATAAATTCTGTGGAATTAAATGAATCTGTAATTCCATTCAGTCCCTATATTAAATATGTAGGTGTGAACATGAATGAGGACTGTCCAAGTCACGCACTCATGTAGACCGCCTTCGCCGTTCTACATTCGTTAAATCGTCTGAAAATGTTTCTTCCCGTTCAATTAAAAAGAATTCTCATACAAACATTGATGATACCACATTTTGATACTGGGACATTCCAGATCTAAATTCCAATTAAGCCCAAAGATTACAACGCGTTCATGATGCCTGCATACGTTTCATTTGCAACATCCGCAACTACGACCACATTAGCTATATCTCCCCTCGAAACGCTCCAATGGGCAAGATTACAGGACCAAAGATATATCCGTTCACTAATTTTCCTATAGGTTCGGGCCATTCTACAAATTAAGAACAAAAGCACTGAATTTTTAAATTATAATTTTGTCTTCAACTTCAATATTTCCTTGGAGTACATTAGGTGAACTTTAACATGTTTTCTTACGGGAATGTGTCATTCTTCTATTTTCGCGCGAGTTTGTTAGTTCTTGCTACAAGCAACTCTTTCGGTGAACAAAATTGTCTTGTTCTGAGATTTATGTACGAGTATATTATTCTAAAGAGAGAGACAGTGACCTCAGCTAAGTTATGACATGTTTAGACTTGAATACTACCTGTGCATTTTGCTTACAGGATATACGAGTAAATACAACCATGCGCCACGTAACGTGAGTTACTAAAGTAACCTCTTTTTTTCCCCCCAGTGTTACAAAATTCAAAATTTACAATGTAGATCTGTTACATCAAGCATTGCATCGTTCCAAACGTACGGTTTTCAATTATTTTTGTACATGTGGCATTAACAGCTGTTGACAGAATGAAGAAAAGAATATAGAAATTTGAGTTAAGAATGTTGTTCCACTTGAAACATTTATTGTAATTTATTTAAACATCATCGAAGTGCGCTGCAATTAAGGTAGGCTAGTGAAAGCCCAAATCACATGTAATAGATTGATCAGCCTTGTGGGATTTGAAGCCAACAACTTTTATCAATTTCACTATGCTGCCATCTAGATACTGCAGAAGAAGTCACGTTATAACTCTCATTTGAATTGCACGGAGCAAATGTACTTCCATCAAGCGGTCGTTACCAATCGACAGTGGCGATCCTGGTGGTTGTTATCTTTTACGTGTTACCATTTTTAACATGGGGATGGCCAGTCTGTGATATGTGATCAGGGGTGAAAGTAACTTCAAACACTATTTACAGTTTGAAATTAATCCATTACAAACCTAAAAAGTGAAACATACTGTAGCAATGTGTAACCTAAATTATGTATAAAAAGCGTTTTTTCTTGTGAACGTAACAATAACGATGCTGGAAATTAGACACTTCGGAATCTCTTACCGTGGTTTTTGTGATACATGAAAATGATTGTTAAAGCTAGACGTTACCATTCTTGTACATTCATTCTTAATTTTGCCATGTTACAGATTGATTTTGCAAATAATTTTACTTGTATTATTTTGTCAAGACGAAATTCAGACCTATCATTGGGTACGACCCCAAGTTAGTCTATTCACGTGTAGCCTTCGGTATTCTCCTAGATCATATACACCCAGATTGCTCGCCGTTATAGGTTTTGACGGTAACAACTTTTGTCAGGTTTACTATGCTGCTATCTAGTTGTTACATAAGGAGCCACGTCATAACTCCCATTTGAATTGCATTAGCGACTGTACTGCCATCTCGTGTTCGTTTACGGCGGACGGGTGGCAATCCTGGCGGTTGTTCTCTTCAAAGTGCAACCGATTTTAACATAGGAATGAGCAATCTACATGTGATCTGGGGTATTCTGGCCAGCAAATTGCTAAAGTAATGAGACGAAGTGTATATTCATTTCATAACTATATATTGGTTTATTATATATAATAGATCACAGACACATTACAGACAACAATTTTACACAAAGATATATTATTATTTAAATACAATTTCTACGTTTTACCTATTAACATATTTGTTTTGTCTTGCACTAGCTTTCAGTTATTGTGCAAGATCAACTCATTCTAGAATATTGGTACCATCAGTATTGGTTTACCTTCCTAAGATGTACTTCCCTCTTCACTCTGCAATATTTCATAACTATAAGACGATTACTGGACACAGCAGATAAGATGGCTTAAAATACTAGAAAACCTGGAAGCTAGGACTTCACATGTCCGTCATAACGATCGCCTCGACTCAAATTACATCAAAGACTCGCTATTTTCCTGATTCAAGGGACGGGAACGCACACGTGGAGACGTCACTAATACGTATGTCAATGCGAGATTTATTTTTGCGATTACGGCCTAATTCAGCCATTGAATGAAATTATGAAAGGATCTATTCTGCTTCCTTTTACTGAAGAGCACGGAATTAGACCATCTGTTGACCAGGTCTCCTGAAGATCCTAGTTCGTGGCCATCTGTTCTGTATGTGGAAATCATGTCCTCGAGCGGTTGCAGCATATCGGTACTGTTCCTTTCTTGCCATTAAATCTAACCGTTTTTGATATCTTCTTTTTTAACACAGGTCTGCTGTTGCATTGTCTGAATCATTCTGAGTCTCAGCGAGGTCCCTGGCATGTATCAGGCCTGAAGGCTTGATTGGTGACGTCACAACACACGGCCGACCGTGATAGCTGTCACCTCGCGATTACAAGACGATAAGGAGCAAATACCTGCAAATTGATTATTTATTACCTTAAAACAATCGAAACTATAAATTATTTGTTAATTCAACTTGTTTGTTACTTAAAATATTGGGATATATATGTAATTCCGTCTAGCATATGATAGTAGTTTTATTCAATTATAGTTTCTAAATTGGAAATAATTTTCCCTAATCTAATGATTTAAAAAAATACAAATGGAACTTACATACGAATTATCTGCATCTCTTCCTAACTATAAGTCTGTAATTTCGTCGTCTTTTTTCCTTCACATATACTGAAAATTTATATTTCTATAGGCCTAGCTATTCAAAAAATGTTTGTCGCCACTTTTACATTTGTTTTCACAAGAAGTTTGCTTGCATCACAAACATAACACTTACAGAAAATATCTTTACTTGCACATAATTCTAACCTCACTGAGATGATTAATGATCTTTGATTCCTAATACATTCCGTTTCTTCTTGAATTTCGGAAACGAGAACTTGAAAAAAATATAAGCGTTTAATAACGGTGACGAAACAAAATCTGATTTGCCCTCTATTATATGCCAGTCGTAAGTAATGATTAGATTCATGAGCTTGGGTTTCTATTTCAAGTTCATTTGCAATTCACTGATCTGCTTACATAGCCTGCAATGCACTTAATCCTATTTCCATCACTAATTTCAACCGCTTGACATTCTGAAATTACATCGGGAAACTGACTTTCTGAACAAGAGTCCATATATTCTTCACCATCGGTATCAATTTCTTTATTAGTATAGATCAGAAATCTCTTATATATAAAATTGAGCATGTTGCCAATTTAATTGATGAAGGCTCAGTAATTTAAGATATTTCCAGATTGCAATATCTGATAATTGTCCCCACTCAGCTTCCTCTAAATGATCCGTTAGAAATTTACCCAGAGGATATTTAAATCCCATGTCAGATAAAAGGAATTTTGCAACTAAGAATTAAAGTTTTTCTGATATGGTATAGGGTAACTTTTGTATCATTAGAAAGTTTTCCAGATTTATTTTTCAGTGATTCCTTTGTTTCTAATCCTTCCCGTTTTCTAACTAAATAACAAACAAGTCCATACCTTTTAAAATTTATATAACCTAATGTGTTCTTGAAATTCTACATTAACAATTTTCCACAAATCGAAAATACACTGCAGAACTGGCACAACTATTTTAACATAATTTGAGGAAAGTCTGAGAGCTGCTACATTTTTTTCGTCCAAAAAGACTCGAATTTTGTCCAACGAACAAGAATAATTCCTTTACCGAATATCCAGTTGAATCTAGAATTTGAATTGGAAATATTGTGTTAAACTTGGATGAAAAATTGACTAGTTTTAGTGATATTATGTTCCGAATATATCTTAGCTCGTATCAATTTTTAACAGTATTGTACAGTGCAGTCCCATTTTAAATTTTTATGAACTCGTTAATTTCCGCATTATGGATCCTATCTTTGTATTCCTCAAAATTTTTTATCACATCATCTTCGCACTAGAAACCGAAGAGAGAAGAGAATTTGAATGCTCAAAACGAAAATGGCGAGACACTGTGAATAAGAAGCGTACAAGACATTTCGCAACCGGTGTTAAATGCCAGGTCAAGTAGCGTCCGTATTTAATGCGTGCGAGGGACAGTGAAGCCCACATCCGGCCGGCATGGCGATTCGGGTGGTGCTGGTGCTGGTGCTGCTGGCCGGTGCCCTGTGCCCCACGACGGAGGGCTCCTGCCGCCTCTTCAGCAGGTGGTACCAGAAGGATATCGACCTGGACACGGTAGGCTACATAGCCATTTTCGATTTCTCTTAGCAATATTCGTGTCTCTGTTACGAATGAAGCAACTAAGGTAGGTAGATATAACCAGTTTGTCTACAAATTTCCAGTTTCCTTGTACTTCAACAGTGATAACTGCAAATATTCGTAAAACATAAATTCCTATTGGTCAATTTTCTTCGCCCGGTGGACAGGTTCCAAACGTCTACTCTTGCTTTGATTGGCTGAGTGATTCGGCCTGTCTTTTATCATGAATATTCTTTTCACCAAGATGGCAACAGTAACATTGATTGTATCCAATAAAGGGTAACACAAATCAGTGCAGTTACGAGACGAGAACGAGATTGCGGCGATCAAGTTGGCTAAAGAATTTTCCTGTTTAGCGATTGTTTTTCTTCAGAGGGGCAGACTGATGCACGTCATATAGCTGGGTATCTAGCCCCCCCCCGTTTGTGGCTTGTGAATTTAAGTCCTGACTTAGATTCAGTTATCTACTTAATTGAGAACAGCATTTTCTCATTGTCGCTAGAACAAAGGTTAGGCTAATGCATTGGTTCCCAACCTTTTTTGACTGACGATACACTTTACTGAACGCCCACGATATCGCGACACACTTATTTGTCTTTAATAATAACGATATAATAACAACCAGAGCTTTTCTTCTAAAGAAAAAGGTGGTGGAACTCTATGTAGAATATTTTATAGCGGACGAGGAGATGATTACTGCTCACTGCACGAAAATTTTGTCGTTTTTAACCTCCTTTTCGTCCAACTAAAACTTTCAAGGTCTAATCGGAATTAAAATAAAAATTATATCAAAAAGATAGTTATTCACACATATTTCGGTTCCATGATGAAAAATGCAAAATAAAAGTGCCGGAAAGTCGTTCCAGCGCGTTCCGCCAGAAAATAGGCACTGATAACTTCTATGTAGTGTCGGCCATCCAGTGTTGTAGATAGGTCGATGTTAACACGCAATCGACAATTCTAAAAAGCTAGCAGCATTAGAAGAAAACAAAGATATAATATGTCAAAAATCCCAGCCTATCTATGCTGGATGTCCGATAAAAGATTTTTATTACCGTTTTTGAAGTCACCTATTACAAATTTTTAATTAATTTGAAGTCTGCGCTTGGTGAATTGCACAGTGTTTCTCTATACGTCGTGTTATGGTTGACAGACCAACACGTAAATCATCTTCAAGATGCAGCAGACTGTTCCTTTGTTTAGATTTCACTATTTTCATGGTAAAAAATGTTGATTCACACAAGTATGACGTTGAAAACGGCAGCCCTCTCTGCAATTGTGGGATACTGACATCGCGCATAAATCCAAAAGCTGCACTGAATTGTCTAGAAATGTTGTTATCATAGTAGAATGGCATGACAAATATATCAACTCATTTTTATCGTTGGCAGGTTGGTAGCATTTTGAATGTTGATCTCACCAAAAGGAGAAATTACTCATTCTAACTCTCAAACGGATAAGCTCGGGAAATACTTTGTTAATGAAGTTTGTAACGCATTTAGGTGCTTGCTATTAACTTCTTCAAACATTCTTTTTCATTTTCAGCAAGTCGATTTTCAAAACTCTCAACTAAAGGAAAGGGCAATAATTTACCCGCTATAACCGAACATTCCCAAAACTTCAGTTTTTTGTAAAAATCCTTGAAGTTTGTTTGTGCTGCATGCTTACATTTAAAAAGTTCGTCTCACGGCAAGATATGCTAGTTCGCACACCAAAAATTATCTTCCAAAAGTTTAGCGTACATGAGGACGATTACTTTCTAAACGGCACCATCGACTGATTTGACAAAACATTTCCGCATATAAGACACTCATCTCCACGCCACGTAAAACCATATTTCAAGTTTCATCACTTTATTTACGAAACGCAGTAGGCTACGCTTTTATGAATCCTGAAGGGAATTTTTGCTCAAATTATTTGAAGTAGCACTTCTGTTATCTAACCGAGAACTTGGTTCAGATTGTCTTTTTCTAATTAAAAATTTGTTCATGATAAAGTCTAAATAAAGCACTTTTGACAGAACAGTCGCACTATCACTGCTCACACGTATGTACTGAAGCTGACCGATATGTTCTGACCAGAGTTGCCAGATTGTTTTCAAGGAAATTCGCAATTATTTCTTTAAAAGTCGACTTTTAGAGGGAAAAATCGCCCATTCAATTTCCTATCTTAACGAGAGACATCCTGTTATAATACCTGCAACAGATACACTGCGAATTTGTATAATATATCTGTCGGTTCGTTAATAATAATTCAGGAAATTGGAACTTCTTTCATATCTCATACTTGCTGCTTTAGAATATTAATGACTATGGCCGTCTTAATTATTACAGTGCACTTTGTTCTATGAAGTTGGAGGTGTACATTCCTACACTTGGACAATTTAAATCAATAAACTAGCTTAAATAATCCAAACATTTTTATCGCGGTATGACTGGCCACAAAACCGCCAACTGAATTTCAAATTATTTTGTTAATGATTTAGCAACTGGCAATACATCTATAAGTTTAGATTGGGAGAAAAGAAATGCTGAATTTTGTTTGTATTTTGATCAATCGAGCTCACATGTTGTTTTCAAGTTCACTTTTTGTGTCCTAGTTCTTCTCGACAGTCCGAATCAGCTTACTTGATACCCTAAGGGTGAAATCTAACCATTTTCCCCCATTAGTACATATGCCAGTGGATTATGGTGATGTTCTAGTTTGAAAGTTGAATTTTCTTTTGCCAACTTCGTTTCGAATTTTGGTACTGAGAAATACAACTGGTAGTGATTTTCTAACTGTTATGTTGGCAGCAGTAACAGCCGATGACAGCAGTGAAATTTTATAAAATTAAAATTGTTATAGACGTCCAATCATATTCGCTCTAGCTGCTTACGCCTTAAGGTTTTCGTAGCGTTGTTAGGAGATTGTTTATCGTTTGTCATTTGTTATTTGGAGTGTTGTACTTGTAAATGCGTGGATTTGAAGAAAGTTTGTGCTCTCTTTGGGCTAAAGAAGATAGAGTTCAATAGAGAAGTAAAGGCAGCGGAGGCGGCTCGAAACATTTGTACCGTGTAACGGAGAGAATGCCATCGGAGAACGCACTGCAAGAAAATTATCCTGTAGTTTCAAAACAACATCCCGTACGAAAGTTATTGTACGGATTGCTGCAACCATAAGTTCTGGCATTCATTGCCAACAACTCAAGACGTCTTGTGGCCACAATTTAAGACTGCAATACGATAATGCACGCCACACTCCGCTGACATGATTGTCTAGGACTTTTGGTTAGGAGGTGATTCCACATCCTCATATTATCCCGATCTTGCGCCCTTAGATTTCCGCCTTGACTTGACGACTTTAACTCCAAACCGGCAGATTTCTTCAGACGCGCAATCGAAAAACTACCCGAGCGTTGGCAGAGAGTCGTGTATAATGTAGGAGAATATATTACTGATTAATTTCTGTTTTCTGTTGAAAAAACCCCTGCCACTGAAAAAAAAAAAAAAACGCTATGAAAACGTTCGCATCAACCCAATATTTACTGATATTATTTTACATGCAACTTGTAAATTACCTTCTGAACAAGAAAATGTGGCCTGATCGTCAGCAGTAGGCGATGTTAATGAGTCTTCCCAATTACTACTAAGTTAACTTTGTACAAATTAAATGATAACAGGGTGTACAGCCTGTTTTGAAATCGATATGCATAGAGTCCATAATGTTATTCTTGTACATCTTGTAATTTTTTGTGTTTCTAACATATATACTTGTTGATTTCTGAAATGAATGAATTAATTAAAACTTGATGTGTCAAATTATGTATGATTAGTACTGAATATGTGCCGCTTATCATGTAATACAAGAAGGGTAAATAGTATATAATGTCATAGTTTGTGATCATTGCAGGTTTCGTTCCACTATGGTTGACGCCACGCTCCAGTTTTGCAATTTTCTTGAGACGCGCACACGTTTGGCCCGTGGGCGAAACACTTGGTATGCGTGCCAAAATTCCTTCATTGTCTCACAAGGACTTCTTCATTTCCTCTGTGCTGACTAATTCATTTTCCTGCAGATTTGACGCCATTTGTATTTTCATCTGTGTATACCATATATGCTCTTGGCTGATTTTTCGTTTCGAATAGTGTTCGGCGCCATTGCATGTCAAAATTCAGTTAGTATACGGATTCCACTAACGGCATTGCACTTCTCTACTGCATTCAGTACCGGAGTCATAGGCACCCACAACAAAACTTCGATGTAAAATGTTGCAGGAGGCGTTCTATGATTTTTGTAGATCAATTTTTTTTTTAATTTGTTTTGCGTTTGTAGTTTTTAAGAAAACTATAGTAATATAATTTTGATATGTACATGTTTATTATTTAGACAATTCGTTTGCTTTTGTGCAATATTATTTACACAAAGCATCGTCATGACTTGTTTCAGCACAGAATTGGTTTTTTCTACGACGCGTACAGTACTGAACTATGGAACGGGTTTTGTTCGTATTCAGAATCTACTTGTACGGTCAAACGAAAAGATTTGATGGGAGTATACTGTTCATATGCAGAGGGTGGGAATGAACATAACCGTCTCTTCTCTACCTATTTACTTTACAATTTATGACTCCTTAGGCGGTGACGTCACTATCTCCGCGTTCCCTAGTAACAAAGTTGTTTGTCTCTACCAAGGTTTGTTGAATGGTGCTCATCGTTATTGCAAACTGCGATTAATTGATTTCAATGGTCATGAGAAACCTCTCCATTCCCAAAAAGATAACGGTATGGTGCGCGATTTCATCAACTGGAATAATCGACCCATGCTTCTTTGAAAATGAGGCTGGAAATGTAGTGACTATATATTGAAATGATACAGAACTATTTTACATCACAACTCGCCCATTTTCCTGTTTTAACGGGACAGAGCAACAAGCCACACCGCAAGAATTTCGATGGATGCTGTGAATGCTTTGTTCCCGGGCCGCGTCATTTCTCGGAAAGGGGATATCGCTTGGCCGCCTAAGTCACCTGATTTAACGGGAAGCGTATGTGATTTCTTCATATGGGGACACCTCAAAACGAAGGTGTTTGGGGCAATCCACCCGAACAATTCCAGCCCTAAAATAACGTATATGAGAAGAGGTCGCTCGATACCTGTCAATATGCTCAGAGGCGTTATGCAACAGTTCGTCGCCAGACTAGAAGAATGTGTGCGTTTCAATGGAGGTCACTTGGCTAACGTAATTTTTAAGAATTTTTTTTCTTGTTTCATATCTAATGGTTATTCATGTACTTATGATTTCTACTCATTAAATTGATATAATAGTCCACACCTGTGGAGTAACGGTTAGCGCGTCTAGCTGCGAAACCAGGTGGCCCGGGTTCGATTCCCGGTTGGGGCAAGTTATCTGGTTGAGGTTTTTTCCGGGGTTTTCCCTCAACCCAATATGAGCAAATGCTGGGTAACTTTCGGTATTGGACTCCGGAGTCATTTCACCGGCATTATCACCTTCATCTCATTCAGACGCTAAATAACCTAAGCTGTTGATAAAGCGTCATAAAATAACCTACTAAAATAAAAAATTGATATAGTAAGTAACTTTTCATTCTTCTTCTGCGCCTTGAAATTTTCCGTTTGACTGGCCCACCTTGTATATTCTATGAAAATGGTGTACGTGAAATATGTGTATTAAAAATTAATTAATTCATTCATAGTATTCTGGCCAAGGGCAGGTCTTTCACTACAAACCCAGCATTCTCCAGTATTTTCTAGTTTCTGCCTTCCTCTTTGTCTCATATGATCCATATTTCTTCATGTCGTCTATCATCTGATATCTTCTTCTACCCCGAACTCAAAATTAATTAATTAATTAATTATGGATCTTCATTTCGGTAAAAAGCACAAAGTTGCTACGCGATTTACTCTAAATTGACTAACCAGTTGCATACATTGTGGAATGCATACAGAAAGTACGTATCCAAAAATATTTGTCGGATATTTAATTTTTATTTACACAATTAATAGAAGGTGGGGCAGAATAACGAATGATTTTGAAATGAGCGGGAATCTCGCTGTACCGAATTAGAAAGCTATACACCATAGCATTAGTTGCAAGTCATGAACTAGCGTTTTATCAAAACGGTAGCGCGTCGTGCTTTCCGTGGAATCAGTCCAAGCAATAAAAACTGGGTTCAGAACTTTGAAGAGACTTCGTCAACGACAAAGAAGAAGCCTGGAAGACCAAAATCAGTGCGAACTCTGGAAAACATACGTAGAGCATAGCATACTTCACATTTCCAGCAGAACGGTAAGATTGATCTTCACTGCCACCCGTATAAAATCAACTCTTTCAAGCTCTCAATGAAGTACATTATATCACCCGAAGACTTTTTGAATTTGGTTGAGCAAGATGAGGACATCGTACACAACCTATGGATGAGTGACAAGGCCCATTTCCATCTGTCCGGGTACGTAAACAAGCAAAACTTCAGGTTTTGAAGTGACGTAAACCCTCGATAACTCCATCAGCAACCTTCCCATTCCGCGGAAGTTACTACATGGGGATCATAGGGCGCATGCTGCGACTGTGACGTCGGACATGTTGCAACAACTTGCTCGGTGCGATGTGAACGAGGAGACTGTGACGTCGGACATGTGCAACAACTTGCTCAGTACGATGTGAACGAGGAGACTGTGACGTCGGACATGTTGCAACAACTTGCTCGGTGCGATGTGAACGAGGAGACTGTGACGTCGGACATGTTGCAACAACTTGCTCGGTGCGATGTGAACGAGGAGACTGTGACGTCGGACATGTTGCAACAACTTGCTCGGTGCGATGTGAACGAGGAGACTGTGACGTCGGACATGTTGCAACAACTTGCTCGGTGCGATGTGAACGAGGAGAGTGTGACGTCGGACATGTTGCAACAACTTGCTCGGTGCGATGTGAACGAGGAGAGTGTGACGTCGGACATGTTGCAACAACTTGCTCGGTGCGATGTGAACGAGGAGACGGAGCTACCAGCCACACAGCGAGAGTAAGCGTGAACGGCTTGTTTCCTAATCGTGTCATTTCTCGATATGGGGATATTGCGTGCGTTCACCACACCCAACAGCTTGTGACTTCTTCGAGTAGAGTTTACCAGGAGGAACCACCGAGTACAATCGAGGCCCTCAAGCAACGGATTCTAGATGAAATGGCTCAGCCACGTCCCCGGCCTCCGGAGTCCTCGGACGGTAGCGCCGCTCACACTTGAAACACGGACCAAGGTCTAACACTGGGCTCTCGGAGACTATCGTACTATCAGGGACTAGAATGCTTCACATGCAGACTTACTAAAGCCTTTACCAATAATCAAAAATATAGGCTTAAGGACTTCACTAATAGACGTAGTATATTATGTATGGTGGGTCCCTATCACCACGGCATGTCGCGTCCTCAGGTTGCGGATAGAGAAGACGGCCTCCAGATATGGAGGGTAGCTGCGAATATATTGAATAAGCAGTCGTGGACAGCCGATAAGGGGTGGTCCTCCAGCTAGGGGGTTGGGCGAAGGGCTAACAACCCATCACCGTAAAAAACAGCTTGTTACGAATCCATACAATAAGCCTCGGAATGGGACAGATTGTCTGGCACGACCACATCAAAGGAATAAGGTTTTGAGATTTGGCACTTGGAACGTAACTAGTCTTTATAGAACAGGAGGGGTAACATTAGTAGAAAAAGAACTAGCTAGGTATAAAATAGACTTCGTGGAAGTACAAGAGGTTAGGTTAGATGAGAATGGCATATCACGAATGGGAGATTACTTGTTGTATTATGGGGAAGGAAACATTAATCACCAATTAGGAACAGGATTCTTTGTTCATAAAAGAATAAAATCAGCAGTAAAAAAGGTCGAATATATCAGTGACAGGTTACCATAGTTACTACTTAAGGGTAGATGGTGCGATATCGTAGTTCTAAATGCTCACGCCCCTGCAGAAGAGAAAGACGACCTCGAACGGTACTCCAGTGCACTGGCAGAATAATCCAATAAATGACAAGTGTCTCGTGTTCTTACAGTGCAGGCCTGGTTCAACCCCGAGAAAGCTCCGCATTACCCGCTTTGCACACAGACGGAGATCGAACCTTGGTCTAACCACTCGGCTGTGTTTGTTGACCATATCCTGGTGTATTTGGTATCATTCCGTGGCTGCGTTGGAAGGTTGTTGCTAATTCGTTTCAGCGGAATTTGATTAATTGGTATTGTCTACTCTGATGTGCTGTTCACTGAGTAATGGCAAGCTTACTGTAAATCCAACCGTATACAAGTTCGTAACTCTGGGACAACTTCACGTACTTCCATCTCGAAGACCTCTGCGCCTATTGCGTTTCTAGCGGGCCTGGGTTCAACAGAGATTTATGTGCCTGTGTGCATCACCCAAAACGACGCCTTCCGAGTGGTGAGATTCACCGGAAATGGGGCGAGCTGAAGGGAGTGGACCAGATTGTTCGGCAGGTGTATTGTGCGCACAAATTGAGGGAACGCCTAACTATCTTCAGCTATAGCAAGCGTAGGTGGGCTTTGAACTCACGATTACAGGTTAGGTATGTCACTCAAATAAAGAGTGCCCGCAAGTCTCATGTCCCTGATCAAGGTATGGTCATTGCTGTATTCACGGTGGTTGTTACCCTTCTCATTTGTTGAATTTCTGTTCGCTAGTTTTCAGACTTGCACGATAAACTTTAGATAATGGTTGGAAAGCTCTTTTTTCTCACACTAAACCTACACTTGGACAGCCTCAGCCGAATATTGTTCCCCTTCATAATCTATAAATCCGTTTAGTCCATAATGATGCGCGTGAAATGTAATTAATAGAAGGAACATGAAATGGCGATTTATTCGGGATTACATCTGATTACCTTCTCGATTTCCATTACATGTGACAAAATCACACATTAAACATAAATCCAGTAAGGAATATGAAATGTTACCTAGATTCCAGAGAATAAAATTATAATTGAACTTCTTCAGGAAAACACTTGATCTACGTAAATTAGGCCTACATTGACTGATTAAGAAATAAAGGGAAAAAGTGGCATAAGTGCGAAGTAGTGTACCGTATATTATTGAAAGTTGGGTAAGAAGTGGCGTAAGTACCAGACTCTAGCGACCATTTTTTCACTGTAATCTTTTCCTTCTTATTTTATAAAATAGCATAAACTTACAAAATGCGGACTTCCTTCCATTGCCTAACTTTGCTTCTCAGTTTTGATCAGAACATTAAAAGGGAAATTGTAGCTGAATGTTATTCCAAGAACAATGAACTCGCACGCGGAAGTCAAGTCGCATTAAAACGCGTCCTGGGCGGTGGTGGTCACGCCATGCTCCATAAACTGCTTCTTATGCAACTTGCGAAATTGCCTACGAAAACTCAACGCCTTTTTCACAAATGTGAAATACTTTGACGTAATTACAAAATTCACCTTATTTTAATATTTGTTGAATTAGTAAAAATAATCATTCGCGATTCTAGATAAAATGGTCCGTTTCGGCACACCAAACGAAATACAGGGTGGACCATATTGATGGAACGCATTTCTAGGCATGGAAGAAGCACATTTATTAAGGACTATGTGTAACTCATAACCAAAATACAAGAATAAGTTCAGCACTGTTTTCATCGTTTGAATGCCACATTCTGTAGATGAACACCAACTTGACGAGAACATGGTGGATTTATTGGCGCACAAGTAAAAAAAAACTTCAACGTGTAAAACCTTCACTGCCGTGCAAGATTCGGCACTGCATGCAATGTTGTGGCATTCTAACTTCTCGTGGTGACGCATCCGCAAGTGATCGGCATGCCGATATTGTACAGTACAGAGTAGTCTTCTGCATCAAGTTTTGAGAGTTTGATTTGTAATAATGATTAAGTGGATCTCTGGGATAATCATAAAGTTTCTTAACTTGTACGAAAACACACGTGATTGCACTTTAACCTTTATAAAAGAATTTGAAATGCCAGAACAGACCTTTATGAAAACGTGGCAAAGGCAATTGAAATTAATGGATTTGGAATTGCCGAGATGAAATTGAAAATACAATTCATACGAAAATGAAGAAAATATAAAAACGTACGAAATCTGGTGCTGGGACAGATGACTTCAACAAACCTAAATTAACATGGTTTCCAGTTGCCGATAGGATTTTGCACAATTTGCACGAAGTGGTGCAAATGAGAAAAACACTTTCCAGAAATTTGAGTATTGTATATAAATAAACATTACAATCTTAATTTGTGTACAAGATAATATTTATTTACTTTTATTTTTTCCTTTATTAATTTAGTCCTTTATTTATTAAATTAAATTCTTTATTTATTCCTTCATTAAGAAATTCATTCAGTCACTCCTTCCTTCGTTTCTTTCTTTCTTCACTTATTTTTATTTATTTATTCATGCATTCATTTATTTATTCATATATTCATTAATATATATATATATATATGCATACATACATACACACATACGTATACAGGGTGAACAATAAGTATGGAATATTGTTAATAACTTCTTAAATTTTAATTTTACAAAAAAAAAAAGTTTTATACAAACCTGTTATAGGTAAACCATATAATATTATGCCAGTGTTAGAAAACAGTTATTCAGACATACAGGGTTCGACAGTGAACTAATTTTTTAAATGGCGCCCTATATTAAAATTTACATATTCCGAATCTCCATTAAATTTTACGTATGAAGGATAGGTGGAGCGGAGAATAATTCTCTCCGGCACCGGGACTCGAACCCGGGTTTTCAGCTCTACGTGCTGACGGTTTATCCACTAAGCCACACCGGATTCCAGTTCCGATGCCGGATTGAATCCTCTCAGTTTAAGTTCCACCTCTTAGTTTCCCTTCGGTACATCACAATAATATTACGTATGAATGGGTAGAAACTTACCCATTCCCCCGTTTCATATCTTTTAACAATTTATTAAACTTGTTTCGTGGACTTAAAGCTTGAGACAAATAAGTATGTAAAATCATGTTGAGTAAGCCATAAAACTATAACTAACCAAACTTCATCACAGATGCTTAAAATGAGAACCGTTCACAACCAAAAAATATCCCAGTCTATCACGAAAATAATTCATTGTCTTCCTTACAGTCATGTCCATTTGACAGTTCATATTTTTAATAATAATACACAGCATTTAAAATACCGATAATGTAAATTGTAAACAATTCTAATAACAACCCTCCCCCCCCTTGACGAAATGCTGCGTACGCCACTGGCTGGACAGCATTGACAGGATTTGAAAGTGCTAGGAGTGCGAGGGTGGGAGATAGGAACGAATGGAGGCGCATTGTAGGCCTTGTCCAGCCTCTTCTCGCAAGCTTTCCTTTTCATTTGCTGCAGGAGATTTGAATAATGTTCTCCCCTTTGCTAGATAATCAATCATGATTATCCCCTTAGCATCCCAGAACACGGAAGCCTGACTTCCCAGCCGATTGAACAGCTTTTACTCGTTCTTTCCTTGGAGGTGAAAAATCATTGTTCTTCCTGTATTTCAACTGCTGTTTGTAGTAGTGGATCCAGGTTTCGTCTGTGGTAACAAACCGCCTCAAGAAGCAGGGCGTATTTTTCTCAAATCGAACCAACAATCCCTCGCAATCTGACTTAGGACATGTTTTTTCCTCTGTTAACAAACACGGAACCCATCTTGCGTAGACCTTGGACATGCCCAAGACTTTGACTAAGATATGGCGCACCCGTTCAGATAAGATACGCATAACCTCGATAATTTCTGGCACTTTCAGTCGACGGGCATTCAGCACCATATCGTGGATTTATTCTACGCCTTCACTTGTTGCTGTTTCTGGACGTAACGTAACGCAAGTTGATGTAAGCGTATGTGCAATGGTCGGGAAAATGTTGGAAAATTAGTCTTGAAAGTTAGGAAAATTAATTTCCTGAACATAATTATAAAAATTAAATCCCCGTTAAGTTACAGTGACGTATGAATGAAGACCAGGTGGTCCCGTTTTAGACGAGGCCTGGTAGAACAATCGAAAAACCATGAAGTTCCCCTTTTACGACCAGAAACTTCCTATTAATGACAAACGAATTATAGGGCAATTTTACCTTTGAGCAGGCAATTAGCGCTGATATGATCTTATAACCCACTTTTACCTTTGAATATACAATTAGCGCTGATATGATTTTATAGTCTTTTTCGATCAACTGACTGAAAGAGGGCTTAATTTCGACTTCGTTTAACAGGATTCTGCAACAGTACATGCTGCCCATATTTCTTTATGGGTAATTCGCGATGTGTTTGAAGACAAAACGATTGCCAATAATGTGTGGCCTCCACGATTCCCTGAACTTACACTCTGTAGGTATTGTTTGAAGGAATGAGTGTACAAACCAAAACCCTTCACATCATGACGTGGACAATTTCAACACCTTGGACAAATTAGATCTTAACATTATATCGCCGTACTCTGATTTGTGCAGCTGATGGGGGACTGGTACGCGGTGGAGATCGTGGAGCACGACAAGCCGGTGGAAGAGAACACGATCAGCACGGTGATCGACGTGTGTCCCGTGCTGCAGCTCCACCGCGAGGATGACACGATCCGCCTGCAGTGGAACGAGAACGCCGGCGTGCTGGTGTACAAGTTCCGTCAGCCCAAGCCGCACCAGCCGGGCTTCTGGGACTCGGCGGGCAGCCAGAACGGTAATGAAACTGATATGTTTTGTAACAGTAAGGGTGGTGAGTTCCTTTCCCCTCCATTGCATACATCCATCAGGCTTGAGCGAGAATGAACCTACTTTGTTTATTAGAAGTATGACACTCCTGGCAACAATTTTTATATTTTCTGTATTCATATAAAAGTGACAAAAACTTTCAATTTGTTAATTAGAAATATGGCATTCACTCTCAGCTACAATTTGTTTAATGCTAGTCACAGACATTGGAAGGCAGTTGTGCACTGAATTTGTTTCTACTCGAACCTCACCCAGATTGGTTGAACTGAACAACGCCTTCACTCGAAGAGCAACACAAGGCAAGACAGGATACTTTTCCTTGGAAAAAGATTCTGAACTTGAGGCAGACTTCAAACACAGATCATTTTGGAAAGCTGTAAGTTTCCAATTCTATTCCTGAGCAATCGTGTTGCATGACAGACGTCGAAAATTGTTCAGTGTCAATGTCTATAAAGCCCACGCCTGTGGAGTAACGGTTAGTTCGTCTGGCCGCGAAACCAGGTGGCCCGGTTCGATTCTCGGTCGGGGCAAGTTACCTGGTTGAGGTTTTCCGGGGTTTTCCCTCAACTCAATATGAGCAAATGCTAGGTAACTATCGATGCTGGACCCCGTATTCATTTCACCGGCATTATCACCTTCATCTCATTCAAACGCTAAATAACCTAAAATGTTGATAAAGCGTCGTAAAATATCTTACTAAAAAAAGTCCATAAAAAGTGATGCGACAAACTACGCCAGAAACTCAGTTTTCTTTAAATCTTGAAAGCGTGTCTGAAATTGTGCTCTTGAGCTTGAAACAGTTTTACATTCCTTTTGCCTCAGTACGATGAGGAGCCCTGTTTGTCAATTTGTTTTTCAAGCTTAAGATTTTTTTTCCAGAACCGGAACTTAAATTTTCTTGAACATGCCTGAACATCAGATATCATTTCTCCCAAGTCCTTCTCTTTGCCTTGGGGTAGGCAATTGAGTAGTACATTAATTTTTTGTGTGATGTCCACTAAAAATACAAAATTCTGTAGCCAGATCGAATCCTCAAGTTCAGAATAAGACTTATCACGTTTATTATTGCAGGTTCAAACGCTGTAGAACTGTGAAGCAGCAGGTCATCATATTGACAATTCTGTTGATCAGTAAACGCTGACCTCATTTTGGTGACACTTTTCACCAGAAGTTTCATAACGTCATTCATTTGTATAATGCAGCTTGTAATGCTACGATCCGTTGCCATCCGTTGTTAAGCCTACCAATTAGATATGGGTATATTTTCAGGGGGAATAAAGTTTTTTATCTTTGAAAATATATCATCTTCCCTGTAAGGGGAATGACCTTCGGAAATTCTTATTTTATTATGAAATCATCAAAGCTCATTTTCATAAAAAGACGGCCATTTGAGCAGAAGCGACCACGTCTGAGGGTCTGTGGATTCCACCATTGTGTTGGCTAACTTTACAGCAGAAATTGTTTTACCTTTGTTTTTAGAATTATCCAACAATGCATCGCTAGCTTCTAAAAAGGCTTCACTAATCATATGGTTTCTTTTTTTCTGCAATGATTTTTGCGACGCGGTATGTCTCCATTAGCTGTCCTATTCTTACCTGCTGTTTTTTAAGAAGTCGATTGTTCTCTAACTGTGCTTTTAATGCCTCGCTTTTCGCTGTTTTCGTCCAATGGCAGGCAGTCGTTCAACTAGCATATCGCTAGTGCCTAGAAGCGTAGACCACTTGATTCCTCAGGCTGATGACATGGTGAAGAAAAAAAACGATTTTCTCTTTTCATTAGTAGGCCTATATTTCAACAATTATTCACTTCTCATTATCATTATTGTTGTTGTTTTGGCGAAATATTATCTAACAAAAATTTCATTCTTATGAGTAGATATATTTTAATAATTCTTTACTTGTTATATTATTATTATTATTATTATTATTATTATTATTATTATTATTGCAAAATATTATCTAAAAAAATAATTTTTCTCATTATTAGACTTAATTTCAACAATTATTTACTCATCATCATTATTATTATTATTATTATTATTATTATTATTATTATTATTATTATTACTGTTGTTGTTTTGACTAAATATTGTCTAAAAAATTAATTCTTCTCATTAATAGACTTACATTTCAACAATTGTGTATTTATTTTTATTATTATTACTGTTGTTATAATTACTTTTCCTTAAATTAATTATTTTGTGAAAATTACTTTCGCGCATAATTATGTGCAGTTGGAGAGATTAGACCTGTCACACATGTGCAAGAACGGTTAGAGGAGAAGAGGCCTACAATTAAACATTGCCTGTCCTGATGTCATACCCCAGGTCTTGCCTCTCTAGCTGTATGCCGACTTAATACCTTTGGGCCGTATTCATAGACATTTTTAGCGCGGGTTTCCGGTGGATTATCAGCGTTTTTCGTATTCATAAACCAGTGTTAGCGATAGGATATGATTTGAATTCTGTACTAGTAACCAGTGGATAGCCGGGGCTAGCTTAGTACGCTCGTAGCGCGTGCTGCGAAAAGTCTATGAATACCACCCTTAGAGACTAATTTAGTTACTATTTGGCCGATTGGAAAAAAAAGTTTGCCGACCTCTGGATTAGAGTAAAAATAATTAATAATATTTGTCTCAAGTGAGGGGTAGTTGACTGCGTCATTATTCCAAGCACTCTGAGGCGAACTACATAGCCCCGCATGACAATGACGATGAGACTCAAATAAGGATACGACGTCTTTCGCAGAGCTAGTAAGAGACATTGAAACACACACTAAGTAATAAATAAATACAAAGTGATAGCCACCAATTTAGAAAGATTGAATCAGCAGAAATGCGGTTCTTGAAAACAGTAGTATAGTACAAACTGGTGGACCAGAAACGACGCTAATACAAACATTATCTGATAAGTAATGTTGGTTTTGGAGCAAATTGTGTTGTGACAAGAAATTAATCTAATCTTCAAAGTAAAGACCATTAGATTCTGTGGTCTTACGCCTCCTCACTGAAAGTGAGGTTTGTTATCCTACGACGGTACTAGTTTTTGGTTTTTGATGCGAAGAATTCGGTGATACCTATTTCAACGGCTTCCAAGTTTCTGAAATTTCTTCCACGCAGGAAGTGGGCGATGGTAATCTGAAGGCTTATGATCAGGCTGTATAGCAGCTCGATTCCTCCCACGAACGTTATGGGATCTCGCCTTATCCTGTTGCAAAAGATTGACTGCCCGTTGCTTTGAAATAAACTCCCAGTGAATCACATCTTCAAAATTCCACCAGGCACATAACATTACTTTGGAACCGAACCGATTTTGTTTAGCGACGAGTTTGGCAGGCCATAGTTGTGAGGTGTGAGGTTGCAGTAATTTACCCACATGACAATTCTGTCATTCGTGGGATTAGCGATAAGCTGACGACAGATGTGCACATTCTGTTGCAGGCAGCCTGGTGGAGCGGTACAACGTGCGCTTCTCGGGCACGGTGCAGGTCATGAAGGCGGTGAGCTCGCACATGGTGCTCACATTCTGCGCGCGGGGGCACCAGAAGATGTTCTCGGTGCTGATGTCGCGAACCAAGCGCCTGCACCACACCGACGTGCGGGGCGTCAACAACATGCTGAAGAGACGCGGCCTGCCTCGCGGCCTCGTCAAGGAAATGTGCCGGGGCGCCGCCCCCGCGCCGCGCCTCGCCGCCGCCGCCGCCTCCGCCGCCGTCCTGCTGGTCCTCCTCGCCAGCCGGCACTAGGGCGTACTTAAGTCTGGCCAGTCAGAAAGTAACATTCCCTGTGTTGCAATGAAGAGCATATTTGGTCTATTTCGCTCCAGGATAAAGATGCAAAACCATCGTTACAAACTGCTAAATATTTTAGAGTTGACATATCCGGTATCGAGATCACTGTCATTCAAATCAAATAGAGAAGCTTACTTTCTGACTAGATTGATGACGTTCATGTTCACATCGCACTGTACAAACGTTTCTCCTTTAATAGCGAGGACCTCAATGGGAATTTAAATCATTTAGTAGTACGCATAAGAAGGCAGTTTCACATTTGGTAAATAAACAGATCTGCCGATTGTTTGTAAAGAAGGCAGGAAGATGGTTTGCTAGTTTTCTACCAGGAACCTCGAATCTGTTTCATTTCATTTCCTGCACTGAACAAGAAATAGCAGGAGCAGAGGCCGTAATTTGTAATGAGGACGCGGTCTATTCCCTACTGAAATATTGAACTGCACCGTCCACAGTCGGAGTGTGATCATGATCACTTGGCTCAGCCACACTTTTATAAGCATGTATTTATTTTTATACGCCGATAAGAATGTCACAGTTACACAAGTACTGTAATTGGAATAAAGAACATGTAAATATGATAAGGAATGAGACTTGAGATTGAATAAATGTGTTTATGTGAAGGAAGCCGATGTAGTAGGGGAGTAATAATACATTTAAACAATATTTATACTTATTTAAAATTTCTCCGTCTAGGAGAGGAGTTCCGGTAGAACTGACTGCATCACACTCACTATGCACAATAATTATAAATAATGTAAATAAGAAAATCTGTGCACAGTAAAATTGCTGTATTTGACTCTTTAATTATACTGCAGACTTTTGAGATAATGTAAATAGAGAATTGTTGATTTATTAAGATTAATATAAGAAAATTATTTTATGTTAATGTTATATATTGTTGCAAATACATGAAGTTTGGATGTTAGATTGACTTTTTTAACCTCCCGTCTCTTCACAGATCGTGTAAGCAGACGTATGTACTTATCACTTTCACGTTGGCGTTGATGCAATGTGAATGTGGTCCACCCAGGTGATCCGGGTTCTCCATCTCGGCCAAGTTGTGATGGAATTTGTGGTAGATAAAGCAGATGTTTTCTCGGGTTACTTCCGTTTCCCTATCACCCCACTCCATCTATCATCTGCACGATGGTCCACCTGCCATCCAGACTGTATGTCGAATTTGGATCGTCATCAAAGCAAGGATCCGAGGCGTAAAAACGGGCTTGTTGTTCAACTGTCAGGTATAAAAAACAGGCGCAATATGAATGCACGAACGAACCCTTCGCTAAGTTGCAATTGGTGCTAATTGGCAGCAGGATGCAACCCACGCCGCAGCTGAGCAGCAGGTTCGACTGTAACGCTGGTTCATAATCTTAATAACTCGTCAGCCGAAGAACCAGTGCTTGAAGATTGATTACGATATTTTTAACAATCTTAACGTTAAGATTGGCATATGACTCAAATTCCTTTCAGGCGAATGATACGTTTTGATGAAAATCAATAATATGATTACAAGGGTTAATAACAAATATATATATATATATCGGTTAATGCGGTTAGCTATCAACTTATTCGCTACGCGTATATTATTATAACGCCAGTCGGCATGCTTTGATAGACTACTGAGTTCCCAATTATGTTGACATGCCAGTTTTAGTTCGAGTTACACGAATAAAGAAAATAACAAACACCTTCCTAAATTACATTGGTTCGATATTATAAGTAAGTCTGGATATAAAACCTACATATGTTAGGGAAAATCTCGATGAAGCTTTCAATGTTGTAGAAAATAACCAGATGTCAGTAAAGAAGGCGGCGGAAGTAGAACTACCCTTATGTACAAAATACGATGTGATCATCCAGGTTATCCCACCGTTTTAACATTGGGTTATTGATACATGGGGAACCGTTGCAGATTGCAGACACCCCATGACATAAAAGTTATGTGAGCAAGCAAAGGTAGAAATGTTCCCCAATGGGAAAATAATTTTGCTTCCAGAGATGATATTTATCCACAATATTGGCAAGGAATGAATTCGCTGCGTGACCTGCAAGTTGTGAGTATGGGGTGTATGCAACAAGAGGTCTATTATGAATGCGACTATAGGGCCTATGTCTTTCGGTAGGCTATTATAAATGATTTTTTTTATAAATTAAACCTTGCAGTTCTTTCATTCCTGCTTCTATTCATTCTACTGATATACTCGTTTCGTTAGCTTTTCTTCCTATACACATTCAATGACGTTAACTGTATTGCATTGTTAATAAAGTTCAGATAATTCCAAATAAATCTAATATAAGCAATTATTTTGTCCTCTTTTGAGTATAAATATTTTTAAAAACAAATGTTGGCATCAAAGTAGCCCATAGAGATAGGGTTGCCAGGTTGAACTATCGCCAAACCCGAAGATTTACGATGTCTATATTATTATTACTATTATTGGGCGTATTATTATTGTTATACCCATTATAATTAATTATTGTTATAGACCTATTTCATTTTGTGTTGCAAGTTAAAGGATCGGTTAAAAATTCAACAATATCGGATTTGATTTGACGGATAAATTAATATTTGAAATCGTGAAAAAAAAATACGTTTTCAACTTTACTTAATTTTACATAATCTTTTCTTAATTTTAATGCCAGATTTGCAGACTTTAGGCATTTATTTCTCCGTCCAATAAAATCCAATCATGGTGAAATTTTTAGACATGGCATTGAAAAATATGCTGTCTTAAATGCATGTTAGTTAATTTTATGAGAGCCTCACATAAAAAAGTTGTAAAATTGTTAAAAATTCAGTAATAATTAAATCTTTGCTGTAATAGACGTAGGCCTACCTTAAAATTTATATTTCTTGGGGCTCCTTGCAGACTCTAGAAGTCTCTTTTTTCCAAGTTCATTTTAATACTAATTTCCGCTTTCACTAGTTCTGTTGACATTTTTTTTCCTGTCATTTGTTCACAAACCATTAAGATATTAACACCCTTTCCACGTGCGCGTTACTTACTGGAATTGCTAGCACATGTTGCATTATTATTAACATTATTAGGGATCGTAGCTTTTTCGAAAAAAGATACCCAAAGTTTGCAACACTGATTTTTATCTTTGTCTTGCATCAGTGTTGTTATCACTTCGTTTAAAATTGATCACTCATTGTAGAGTTCATTTCCATCGAACTCGAAAGTAATTTGCAATTTCTTTGCTACGCGAATTAAGTCATTAAATGAGAACAGTGATGGGCTAGATCATGGTGTCCAAACGTCTGTAGAACCAGGAGATATTGCACGTCAAGCATGCTCTGCTAAGGTCAGTAACTTTCCATATAAAATAGGCAAAACGACCTTAAAGAATATGCGCTGCGGGTTGCTTACGCCAGGGGTTACCTCGTACGAGTTATATTTGGACATCTATGGGCTAGATAGATCAAGAACAGATATAACTGAAAATATGTTATTGTCATTCAAATCATACACTTGACTAGATATTGCAACAATCTGTCATACACAGTGGTGAACTCTTTTATTACAGTTCGTTTCTCGACCTCCGTGAGATTTTCAAGCGACATAGGCTATTCACTTCAAAATCGAAAAAAGAGTCCTTTTTACGAATTTCTATTGGAGTCTTTACTCCCAACATGATTTTGTGCACCTCGGTTGAAAGCGTATTTTCACATTCTAATATTTTAATCGCCTTACAGAAAATTGTAAGCGTACAATTAACAGAAAACATTCTGCCACTGACAATGAATGTTCATTTACTTCATCTTCTTGGGAACATACGAATTTCCAAATTAAAGAATGCGTTTCTTCTTCACCTTCTGCCAAATAATACATCTTCAAAGCGCTTCACATTTAACAGCTAATTGAAGAGACAACCATCGAACTGGAATATGACGCAAAATCTGAAAATAGTCCTGTTGAGCAAATTCACAGAACGACCCAAGTTCCTCCACTTTCTCATGACGACGAGAAGTCGGAATATATTTTCAAGACTAATGCCTCAACTTCATACTTAAGGAATTTAAAACCAAATTGGGCACAATTATGCAGTACGTGGCAACTTCAATTAGCCTTTACTTTATCAGGATTTTTGTCTTTCATTCTCATGAACACTGAATTGTATTTATCGTAGTTAACAGACGCATTGTCAACCGAATAAGCTATAATGTTACTTAAAGAAAGTCCATTTTCTGCAACAATTGATATAATTTTATTTGAAATGTCCTCATTACTGTCTTCATAGAAGTCTAGAATATCGCTACGTTTTCCATGTTTTACAGAAGAATGTGTCACCACTAATGGGAAATGCTTCTTGTTGCCTTTATTTGACGCATCTGAACCAACTGAGCATGGGGTATTTTTTAAGTCGTTCAGAAGCCTTTCCTGTGAGGATGGTAAAAGAAGGTTGTAACTAGGGCTTCACTTTTGGTTCGCGCACAACTTTTGTTTTCACTACTTATTTGAAAACACAAGAGTAAAGTTTATTCCCACAATCTTGTGAACTGTAGGCGTGGTGATGTTTTACACCATGAAATGTTAAAGTCAACCCATTTGCTGTAACTTTATCATGTTCAACTGAATATCGTGGGGGCATAAATTTCAGAATATAATTATTCCTACTTTGTACTCTGTAATGTTCTTGTGCCTCTCTGATTTCAAATGCTTATTAACAGCTTTAACGCCATCTTACTTTACTGTAAATGAAACATTGCACACTTTACGCCTGCAAGAAAGTTCATCCTCTCCTTTTTCTAGCCAGTCCTTGTACTTATCATTCATCATGAAAAGAACTAAAGTATCTTTTTGCCGGATTCATATTAAACACAACACAATACTAAAAGAAAATTCGCACAAATTCCCGCACTTCGCATAACAGACTGCACTGCACTGTAAAGCTGTAAGAACTGACTTTGAAGGATCAAGGAAGTGAATATTGAGCTTTAAATTTGAAATTGTTCCATTGTTACGCATTCAGGTTTCGTTAAAGTACTGCTACAAAAATGTATTAATGACAAAAGTTAATTGAAAATGGTTGAAGTCATATTTCTGAAATATATTATCATCAAATCAAAATTATCTGTTCTAATTTTCTATTTACGTCATCTTTCATTGTTGGCGTAATGTGAGAGACTAGTGTCTGATTGGTGAAAAGAGAAGCGCGCTGAAACATCAACACTATCACAGACGCTCACTTTAAAGTTATTAATGGACAGTGAATTTCACTACAGCATTGCTAATTATGAACATTTCGAACGCAATTTCCCCGGGAAAAGGTTTCCTGTCGGCCGGAAATGGATTCATAAAACCGGGCACCCTACATAGAGCTAACTGCATATCAAACCCGGGCTACTTTTACTCGCAAAGAAGGGATGTTTTCTATATTTAGTTTATTTTACGGAAATCATACCATTATAGGTTCATAGCCGAAGGATCATTTGGTGTGATGCTTATAATAAGTATCCCGAGAAAACTTGTTCCATCGTCACTTGTACAAATTCAGCGGCCGGCAGCTGTGGCGACAACAGACACGCGAATGTAATAAAGCTGCAGAGGTCAAGCAGAAGATTGCCCTTCTGGCGGGTGGATGACGTGGGCATGTAAATACAACAATTTGAGGTAATTACATACAAAACGCGGCGACCCGTCCCACGCTGTCGGCCGCTGTTTCCTGTTGCCTCCACCTGGGTAGAGCTTCCACGTCTCATCACTTTCGCCTCCACCTGAATGAATTGCACGTCAACTGAAATCTGTCCTGAGATCATATTCTAGTATCTATTATTTTGTTAAGGCAGCCTTCCCGCCAATATTTTGAAACACTAATAGGTCGCTTTCGCTATAGAACGTTTCACAAACAGGTATTGTATGTGACACCAGTGGCGCCAACTTATATGGGCCCGAGCCCACCCAGTAATAAGATTCATTTAGGCTAACTTATAAATCAAGTGTTTGAGCCCACCCAATATTTTCCACTGTGTGGCGCTATAGATGATGCGGAGTATGCTACACATTTGTGTTTAATTAACAAAAACAAACATGAAAAAATACTATTTACTCATAGTTTAAGGTAACTAACTCCTGGTTATCCAATACCATGTGACGTAATCATCATTATCGTCTGAAGAAGCGCTTTCATTATTACGCTAATTACGAACCCGTTACTCTGTCCATTGTTCTTTTTGCAATGAAAATCTTACCTCTTTTCAGATTTACCCCAATTGGATGAGGGCGTCTTCTCAGTTTCGTGTGAATGATAATTCGCATTATCTATAATAATGTTCTCCAGCTGCCTACTTTCACTCCTGTCTCACTCTGTCGCTACAAGAACGTTGTATAACTCCCAGAAACCAGTCCAATCCTATTTGTAACTTGTGCGTCGCTTTAAGCATAACTCGACCAAATTTTGATATGCAGATTAACGCTAAAACATATATTTTCGGTTTTTACGAGTGAAAGAGAATATGATTTTTAAAAAAGAAAGTTAGGGGTTCACTGAGACTGGATTAATCTTGCTCAGGATAGGGACCAATGGCGGGCGTATGCGAGGGCGGCAGTGAACCTCCGGGTTCCTTAAAAGCCAGTATATATATATATATATATATATATATATATATATATATATATATATATATATATATATATATACTCGTATGTACATAGACACACATACAAATTAAAAAAAAAATTGAATATAAGGTACGTGGTGAAATGTTTTCTTTCGTTGTTTGATCTACAGTTGTTTTAAGTTGAGTTAATCCCTTTGGTTAAGAAGTTCATGAATTCATGTAGGCCTAAGTGACCCTATGTAAAGATTCATCTTTATGGACAAGGAAATCTTAGTAAAGACAATTCGTTTTGGTTGTCTATAGTTGAGTTTCAGAGATTTCCGAAAAGTGTAAAAAAAAAGAGAGAGAGAGAACAACCCGGACAACGCTGGGTGCTTTCAGCTAGTATTTCCATAAAATTAAAATAAACTAATAGATTCACGTGTTAAATTCAGAATTTTATATTTCATCGGAGTGTTGCTGGTACTGCAATACATTATTACGTATTTTCTGAAACAGTTTCATACCCAAGAAATGGAGTCACAAACTACAAGTGGATATGTAAGCCTAGTTTGAAACAGCCAACTTCAACCGTCGTAGAGGTTGGACGACACAAGACGCGGCTTTAATTGACGAACATTATTTAATTGGGTCAAAATAGCAATTGATGATGGAAGACGCGCGTTCCCAGAAATATCATATGCGCTGTTTTCCTGCCGTCAATTAAGCGGTTCCGGTCGAGCCCAGACGTATCTGGTATCGGCAGCAAGAACCTGCAGAAACTCAAGACATCTAACTAGCATTAAAGTTTTCCTTTGCTTGATGAATCAACATTTCCCGAATCATAGAAATGAGCTCTCGTGCACTAAACTTCTGTTAGGCATGCCGTGGATTTTATGTAGGCCTACATTATTTTATTTAATAATTTTATCCGTGATGCTAAAGCCCTTTAAGGACCCAGCTGACTGCTGGCCTCACGTCCACCTCTGCCGAAGCAGAGGTGGACGATCATCCAACCAGAATGGAAGTACCGTGTGGTTAGCACGATCATCCCCCCAGCCGTTATAGCGGCTTTCATCACCGGATTTCGCTACTTGTAGCTCCCCAAGTGCATCGCGATGCTGGTGGGCACCGGTCCAATACGCTGGTCGAAATTTTATGAGAAAATGTCTTCCCCCATGAGGACACGAACGAATCCTATGCAGGATGCCTTCGACCACGACGTCACGGCGCGGGAAGATGAAACTTTATGCATTTTCCGTTTAATTGCATGCACTTACCAGTGTTTTTGTGTTCTGGTGCCATTGCGGAGAGTTCCGCCTTGTCCTGACTTGTTCTCTTATACAGGGTGTGAGGCGTATAAGTGTCATTATTTTAACTGATGATTATTCATGTCATAAAGAAGAAAAAAAATGTCCTTACAATTTTTTTCTAATTGCAATATTTAATTAATTATTAAAGTTTACAGTAATAGACGTTTTGCAACTTTGCTAGATGGGTAGGAGGGAGTTTACGTACAGCTCAAGCGGTACACACGGGTACAAAACAGATGCTCTGTTCTAAGCAGGAGCGGACCATGACAATACTGTTGTTCAGTGTTCTGCCTAAGATCTTTTACTGCAAACCCAGGTACACAAAATATAAGTACTCCATTACTGGGTTTCTTCCAACAATCCACGAGCTCCCAAGTCATCGCCGATGTTAGCTTGTCTCTCCCCAGTCTTAATAAATCACGATCACAATAATTATTGTACTGTATCTATGAATAGTCCGAAAAGTAACGGCTTTGCGAAGAAATAGGTATGTTATTTTTTTTTATTTTATTGGGTTATTTTATGACGCTGTATCAACATCTAGGTTATTTAGCTTCTGAATAAAATGAAGGTGAAATGAGTCCGGGGTCCAGCACCGAAAGTTACCCAGCATTTGCTCTTATTGGGTTCAGGGAAATCCCCGGAAAACACCTCAACCAGGTAACTTACCCCAACCGGGATTCGAACCCGGGCTACCGGTTTCACGGCCAGACGCTCTGACCGTTACTCCACAGGTGTGGACTAGGTATGTTATGTTTTGTCACTGTGTGTATGTAGAATACGATAATCTGACAGGAGTGTTGCAATGTAGCCTACCTATGCCGCTGAACTGCATTCCTTAGAAGTAACCTCTTGTATAGCTACAGTTCACGCCTTGGTCACTGCTTCTATTTTGTTCTGCTCCGGAATCGCCTCCATATGTTGTCATTGATTTCAGTGAAATTTAATCTTCACTTCTGCAGAAAGGAATTTATTTCTCCTTATTATTTTTCCCTTAGTACCGCTTATTTCTACTTGTAGTAATCTGATCACAGTTCTGTGCGCATGCGTCGTGACGCTGGGGCCGAGGCGTCTCCTCCTCAGACGCCCGTCGACCGTGCAGCGATCATTACGCGGTGCGCCCTGTAGTGAGTATCGGCTGCTCCAGCGAGCGGAGAAAACAACGCCAGGCTAGTCTTATACATCTCGAAGTGAATCAACGTTAACAGTGAATTATCTCACGGAATGGTGTTGAATTTGACAGACGGAAGATTAATTTGATCTTCGAATGAAAGAAGTTAGTGTCGTCATAGCCAGTGAGTGTGAGTGAAGTGAGATGCTGGCGCTGCTCACCTGACACAGGCCGTTGCTGTGGAGATCTGAGCTCTCTCAAGGTAGCGCATAGCACAAGGGACGATATTTAGATCATCTTGGTCACGTGACAAAGCGATTTTCATTTCGCCCACTAGCGAGTCGTCGTTTATTCCTGGTACCGAAAGAGTTCTGGTCTACACGAAATTTGAGCCGAGGAGATCCCTCTGTGTTCATGAGAAGTTGTAGACCAGAGCAACAAATAAATTTTCCCTGATTCTGTCTTTCTTTAAATTAAATTCTTCCTTAAAATTTCTCAAGAATGAAAATGTTACGCAGGCATAATGTGTGCAAACACGTGCACTGCTGTTATTGAGTGAACAGTTGCTTCTGACTCGGTCCCCGTGTTGCTATTCCTGTCACGACGCTCGTCTTAAAATAGGCGCTAAAATAAGAAGCACGTGGTGCCCGCACCTGTAATTCTAAAATCGACGTGGAATAGCAATATACTGCTGCATAAAATACCATCCTAACTAAGTAAAATGGAACAAGCGTGTGGTACCAGACATAGGCTACGTACCTGCTTTAGAGCAAAGTAAACTGTAGGCCTACCTCAAACCGCCGAAAGAATTTTTAAAGAATTATTATCAATCGAAAACATGAAGCGATCTCATTAGAATGTCAACAGAACAACGTACAGAGAGATTGCTTCATCAGAGACATCTCTGTATATATTATGCTTACCGGCGTGTTAGATTCTAGGCTGTACTGTAGATGGGTAAATCATACGCGGTGACTCAGCAGAAGTTACGTTTACGCAGCCTCTATTTTAAAAAGATACTCGTCATAGAAATCGTGTCACTGCTGCTGTTACACACAACGATTGTCTGCATTTACGCATACCTTTGTTTTTTTTTTTTTTTTAACATGGGCCGATAATATTTTATTGGTCACTACTTTTACGGAAGTATAAATCAAGTATAACGGTTTTGAACAAATAGTTGCAGGCCTATTATTTTATTATTTAGCCTAAGTTTCAATAAAACTGCGCTCTGATCTTAATACAAATTGCAAGGTTGCGTATCCATCCTTTCCAGAATACTATCCAGCAAACAAAATCACGTACCACAAACCACACTTGGAGCGCATCATTCTTAAGATCTCTATATTACTGTACCTATTTTCGTTATGTATTCGAGAATTCCATAGAAACGTTCGCAGACAGTAGCCAAAGAGAGGATATATTTGGACGCTTGGATGATGAACTTACTCTCCAGTTGAAACGTGCCATCGTTCTGGACCTCGGTAACGTAGCGGAAAAGAGAAATAGGCTACTTTCTCATCACATTAATTAGTATAGGCCGACATTGTAATGCTGTAAAAATCAATGTCGAAAATTTCACACAGATAGATCTACATGTTTCTTGCATTCTTACAGTGTAAAAGCGATTTTTGACATACTGATTTATACAGACATACAGTAATTGGATAGATTTTGTTTATATCCAGTATCTATAAGTAAGTTAATTCGGGAATGATGAACATGACATACAAAAACGTTCTTTCTTTTTTTTAATATAAAAATAAATAGGCCTATACGATTTATTGAAATCTACTTAAACGATCATTTCGTTACGTACTTCATATCCCACATAAGAGCATGTCGTGCAGGAGAAAGACCGCTCTGGCCTAGCATATAATTATCTAAAACTGTGTCTCCAATTGAAAACTTTTCTAAAGGAAAATTTTAGAACTTAAAGTTACTATATCGAATTACTCTACAAAACTAACCTAATCTCAGCCACTTCAGAAGTAAAGACTCTATATGAACATTTGTGAACAAAAGCGGTACTTTCCAAAATAGTATATTTTTCAGAAAGCAGAAAAAACTGTATCGAGCCTTCGCTTTACCTTACAGTGAACGCGATTATTTTATGTGTCGTGCATGTTTGAATGGTGTCAATAATCATGATTTTAGTTATTTCCTGTGCATTTTATAGACAAAATATTCGATTTTGTTTGGAAATATGAGAGAAATATTCACTTTTGTTCGGAAAAAAGCTATTTGACATTTATAACAGTAAAACATATACATCTCCCTAGATATCCTTCAATTTCATTATAAGGTAGCATGGAAAAGTGAATATATTACAACACTTTTACAATAATTTTAATTAGCACACTCTTGCACATAGAAGTGCAAATGACCGATTTTTAAAGGATTGGGAATTGCAACAGAAATGTACAGAATGTTTGAAATATCTGTTTTTGATACAAGAAAGACAATGAAAATACTAGCATTAGTATAATATGGAATTATCCGGTTTTGATTGAAAATACTGATTTCACCACACTGTTTCTCAAGGAAATGACCGCGTTAGAATAAAAACGGTAACATATTCAGGAAGATGCCTGTCTAAACATACCGAAACCGTAAACAAAACTCATTTTTTGCTTTCGGTGGAAATGGCCGATTTTGTTCGAAATGTCCACATTTATTTTCTATAGACAAGCTCGGAATCTGTATTTGTTTCCCGTCACAGAAAAGCCAAATAGGACCACCTGGAGCAGCAATCATAATGCATCGTTGTTCGTGAAGTAGTACGGGAATGTCACGTACGGCTTTTAATCTCCATCAGTTTTGAATATTGATTTCGTCGTAATCATCAGCTTCAAGAATAAAATGTTCTCATAAAGAGAAATTTTCCAATTAGTATTTCCAGTGCACAGACGGTCTTCCTTTCGCTTTGTATATCCTTTTTGCATGTTTAAGCTACTATAGGCTATATAATTATCGAGCTTTGTAATAATTTCTTGAGTCCACACCTGTGGACTAACGGTCAGCGCGTCTGGCCGCGAAACCAGGTGGCCCGGGTTCGAATCCCGGTCGGGGCAAGTTACCTGGTTGAGGTTTTTTCCGGGGTTTTCTCTCAACCCAATATGAGCAAATGCTGGGTAACTTTCGGTGCTGAACCCCGGGCTCATTTCACCGGCATTATCACCTTCATCTCATTCAGACGCTAAATAACCTAGATGTTGATACAGCGTCGTAAAATAACCCAATTAAAAATAATAATAATTTCTTGATGTTTAACCCTTCTCTGATGTTTTCATTACTAATATGGTCGTTCTTTTGTTCCGGGTGCTCCAAGTCACATTTTACCTTCAGAAGGTTAGTGAGAAAGGCATTGATGGCAAATCCACTCTGTAGTGTCAACGAGTTTAGTAATATTAAGTTTTGGATACTATTGTTTTAACGTCATGTAAATGACACATTTGTACATTTTAATCTGATCTTATAGCATTTCTTTTAACACTTTTAATCTCTTTGTGTAATTGTCTGGTAATTGTACATATACTGTATTATATATTTGTATTTTGACGTTCTCTATGGACTGTATATTTGCTGACTGACTTTAAATTGTCTGTCTGTCTAAGTAAGAATCGTCTTTTTTATCAGAGTCTAACATTCTGTTTCATAAAATAATTCAGGTACAGCCATAGTCTTCCAGAATTTTAAAATTGTGTCAGTTCTTGCTTTCGTGTGTAATATTGTACCATATATCATTTCAGACTTTTTTTTCCTCTGTCAGGATTTTGGCGCAGTCGCCATTAATCCATACGGGTGGCCTTTTGCTTCACACAGTGTGCAATATCGCACAGCACACACGATGTATCGGACCGGATTCCTAGTCTGTGCAAGTATTTTGCTAGACAATCACCACGATTGTGAGACGGAAAGACGCAACTGCCAGTCATGGCAAAACTAAAACTTTCCTTATAGCATTCTTACACTGTTTTTCCGGTGCTCGTAAAACCAAATTGTTCTGATTAATTTTGTTTAGTGTTGCTCAGCGGAGCGATTACCACCCGCGGAGGAATCGGAGGTTACGAGTACAGCTCTCCTCCGGTGAAGTACGGTACTACCGTAAGTGACAGAGTGGGTATACGGAGGAATGTGGAGATTCGGAGGAACGCAACAATCGAAGGGCGACCGCGCGACCGACCAGTGGGACTGGCGGTAGTTGTGGGTGGGATAAAATGGCACTGAAACGGGTATTCGACACATGGAAATTCTTTCATTTAGTTGAAAATAATTAATAAAGTCGCACGGTGCTGTGCGCAATATACCCTGGATGTCAAAGGGTTAATGTGTGCGCAACATCCCTAGATATCGAAGATTTAATAACCATATTGTGACAACGGCAGAAAGTTTGTTGTTTAGTCTCCATGGATTAATGACGCCTTGAATGCAACCAGCAATGTTGTCAACTATACGGCTTTCCTTGATGACAGATAAGTAAAAACAAGGAGAAGTTAATTGATCATCAGCCATGTACTGGCCTGTGACTTATGTCACGTTACCTGTTGGTCGGAGGACGAAGAGTGTTTTGTGAAATAAGCAGTTCTTACGTTCTTTAATTCGGTTCGAAGTTTATCCTGAGCACTGTCCTAAAAGAACCTGAACTATTCACGGACATCCCTTCTAACCTCAACAGGGGTAAAGTAACCACCACGAGAGTCATAGAGCTGATGGACGTACGAGCAGCAAGCAACAGGATGAGATGGCATTTGTAACGGAAATCTCAAGACTCAGCAGGTCAATCGACTCCCTTCTGGATTGATATATTCAACACATGCAATCGATTTTAATATGTTACTTTTGTGTGTATTCATTTATGCTACTACAATGTGTTGTTTTTAATTTTCCGTTTATTTTATTGCGGATTTGTATTTTTCACGTAAATTTATATAAAATCTTCACCAACCATTTACAATCCCACTTTGCGAGATGTTCCGCTTTTGGGATTTGAAAATCTGGTCACCTTAAATTACACAAGACAGGTGATTAGTCACCTCTGAGCTAGCCGATACACTAGCTTAGTATTATCTCTATTTCTGCCCAAGTGACCATTATTGTCATTAGCCATTACATGACTAATATCACAAGAAACTAAAATAACGAAGAAAATCGGTTGTGTCAGTCGCAAACAAACATTATTTTTTATGCCGAGAGAAATAGTGAACCATCGTTATTTTGAGAGATCCGTATAAACTGCTATGTTGGACACGAACAAAAACTTGTTCGGTAATTGCCTCGTATGTTCTAAAACAAAACATTGCTAGTGATTTAGTATCAATGCAAAGCCGGAGTCCAACAATAATCACAGAAGTAACATTTCACTCGGCTGGAACAACGCCTTGTCTTTGAGCGGCTTCACAACGTGGCGCGCGGCGAGGCGAGCTGGGCCGATCAATAGATGGCCCTCAGTAACGGGAAATGTCTTGATCGTATTTATCATGCTGAAACACATATTATTCAAAATAAGCTCCCAGGTAGTCAATGAAGAAAATACCTGTTGATTGAATTACGATACTACAGGAACTATGAATATGAACATTCACGGTTCATAAACCAGAAGTAACTCTACTTGAATTTCACAGTTAAAAGTTTCGAAGAGAGGATTAATAAATGTACTTGAAAGTTTCATGTCACTGAAGGCGAAATCTGAAAATAAAAAATTGCTAGTCTGATACAAGTCAAACTGTTTAATGTGAGGAATTAGAATGCACAATTATATAAGACACTAACACTTCTTTTTTCTAAAAATATAAACTAAATGTAAGTACAATAAGAGCACGGCCTTCGGCTAAGTGCTAAGCACAATAAGTCTCAGTCTTCGGGCCCTCCTCTGTCAAGATAAAAAATATAGAGTCAAATTCATTCACTCCTTGTGATGGTTTCAAAGAGAAACTGATTATTGTGATTAGAAAAATAATGCGATGATCGTCAAAGAGAACATTTCAAATTGCAGAGCCCGAAGAGACCCCGGTAATAAATTATCAATCAGATGTTAGAACTTACAAATAAAGTAATGTTTACAAAAAAAACGATGTCACACTTTTCATTTCAAGCGATCGGCAACAATAATGAAGATCTCCCCCGATTAAGGATGTAACCAACAAAGCTGTAATTTGTGTTTGAGGGAAAAGGAAAATAATCTCAGGGGCGTATTTCGCACCCCCCCCCCGGGGTCCCGGAAGAAAAGTGTCGTAACTAAAAAAAAATGCTGACTTTTCAGGAAAGCGCAAAAACTGCTTATCAAATCTGAGAATGCGATTTTACGTATTGTTCTTTTTTCCAATGGAAATTTAAAAATTACCATTGGGACAGTTTTTAAATCTGTGTTCGACAGCAGTGGAAAATAATTTAATTTTGTATGTTGTCCGGTATGCGGGGAACTGTACGCTCATGCAATGGGTTTTACTAGTCATCCATGCGTTACGAATCACAAAACTCGAAGTGACTATGGGAAATGCGTACCCATACCCAGGGTGCGAATTAACGGCGGGAATGGGGGGGGGAAACCCTTCCCCGTTGGAAAGTTATCCCCCTCTCATAAATTCATATTATCATCCCTGCCAGGGATAACTTCTATCCCCCTCACAAAATATAATTGTTTTGTGCGAGATCGTGCGTATTTGCTTGGTTTCCGCACAAAACCAATCCGCGGAAAGTCTAAAATTCCACATTCAGTATTCCCAACCTAACACACATAACAATTTCCCTCTTGTTACCGATTAAGTGACATATTGATTTTACTGCTTTAGGCTTTTAACATATTATTTTTAGAGACGTTCAATATAGTAATAATTATAAATTGGAAACTTACCACTGCAATTTCACCTAAATTGCACTGTTAATTATTGTTTTTAAATATTTGCAAAAATTAAGTAAACTCTACAACTCCACTGAAGTTACTGCATTCGTGATGCAAGTAACATTAAGGAAGCCGTGAAAAAATCAACAAGATTCCATAGACTAGGGGGAAAAAAAAAAGACAGACGTATATCACGGCCTGCTGGAGTATAGTAAACACAGAAAACATTTTAAAGCAACAATGTTGAAGATAGATATTTTTGTTTTGCAAATTTGCCGTCATTGAACAGAAACCAAGATGGAGATTTCATTGCAACTAATTAGAAATTCCTCTTTCAGGTATGTAATAAACGATCTTCGCACAAAATAATGTACGATACACGAGTGGTATGTTTTCTTTCAATTCTAGGAAATTAAAAAAGCTCAACTACATTTCGCTTTTTCAAACTTTTCCTCGAACATGAAAACTTCAACATACCGCTCTTGTAACGCATATTACTATTAATACACGTATACTTTATAAAGTACAGTATAAAGTAAGCAAAGAAAATAATATTGATGTATTATCATCACCGGCAAGCTGACAACAATCAATAACTTAGGAATTACACATCTTATTTTAAGCTGCTGCTCATGGATATTATTATTATTATTATTATTATTATTATTATTATTATTATTATTATTATTATTATCAAGATGCAAGACAAGCAACTCAGTGCGACCAAGCGTTAAACCGTATCGAATGAGGATACTAATAATTTGATGTATGGTATTGACTCCCCCTCATCAGAAATCTTACCATACCCATACCGTCGCAGGAGTTGATAATCGAGAATTGTGTGCATAGAATTTGAGGTCATTTGGGACAGTTGACGGCGAACGCTTTCTGGTTCTCGCACAGACGTTAAAAATTTTGGAAAAGGGAGTGCCAAACATGCCGTCCCCCCCCCCCCCATTCGACAACAGTGTCTCGGCACACGGCTCAAAATGTCGATTTAATTATTTAGACTTTCTGGAAATAGAAGTTACTTGTCAGATCGTTATTGTAAAACTCAAACAGTGTCCAAATTTGATTTAACTCCCGTTGCCACATTTCCAATGAATATTGGAATGAAATTGAATGGACTTTCGGGAACGGGACACTATGACCCAGCACTGCGACCTTTCATGATCTATTGCGCTAACCCTCAAGCTAGGGTTCCCGGACATCTCGTAAAATACGGGATCATCCCGTTTTTCGCTTTTGCGTTCCGTTGTCCCGAGGAAAGTCTTCGGGACAGTTTTCCGTCCTGTACTTTACAGTTCTAAACTGAGAAAAAAATGGAAAAGTTACAATGTCTATTCTACATTACAAATTACAAACATCGCACTTCATCATTGCATTGTAGATGGGCTGTTATTGAGAGTTATTAATTTCTGAAGGCGAGTGACGGCAACACCCAACGTTTAGATGAAGACTGGGCGAATCTTTTTAAAAGCACTGAGGTGAACTCTGAAATTTGAAGAGCGTAGTGGAGTTCATTATGTGTATCCCTGGAACAAATGTGTGTCGAAAGATTATTTTCTCGCATTAACACTCTATGGACTGATGAGAAAAATTGTCTGTAAAATAGTAAAATCAATGCTTGTTGTAAAATCATTCTTCAGTGAGGATTGTGTTGCCTTACATTAATGATTCTTCAAAATAAACAATTGTTAAGTGAAGTTAATTATTCAGAGAAATATTGCAAAGCGAAGGCGGATTGATTTATAAGAATATGGTCACGTGAGTAGTGTATTTTGTAGCTATTTCTGTAATGACTTAGTAAAAACAATTTGAAGGCAACTTACATAAATAAGCTTAAACTTAATGCAGATATTATGCTCCCTAACAATTTTGTTTACTATTTGTTTACTTACCCTAAGTTAGTTAGTTGTTTGTGCAGTAAACTTTCCTACATACACACACTTTGAAAGACTGGCATTTTGATGGGTGCGCATACTAAACTTACTCAGTGAAAATTGATGTGTCCCGTATTTTTTTCTGGGAACCCTACCTCAAGCTAGGCGCATTTCCAAACCCAAACAGACTGACTACTCTAAGGTTCGCCGCGTACCCAGGTTTCGAGAAGGCAACCCCACTCGTCCCTAGGTCAGCCCCTTCCATGCGTGAATTAGCATAATATAGATCTTGAAAGGTCGCAGTGCTGGTTCGTAATACACTCCTCCCGAAATTCAACTCAATTCATGTATTTTTTTTATTTTATTGGGTTATTTTACGACGCTGTATCAACATCTAGGTTATTTAGCGTCTGAATGATATAAAGGTGTTAATGCCGGTGAAATGAGTCCGGGGTCCAGCACCGAAAGTTACCCAGTATTTGCTCGTATTGGGTTGAGGGAAAACCCCGGAAATCAATCCATGTATCTATGGTATCTTGTGTCATATCTTACACCAACACATTCTTTACCACTTCGTCTATTTACTTCTAATTACTGTAAATTAACTTGAGAATAAATATGAAATAATAGAGTTAATGAAAAATTAATGAATTTAGTTGTCGACCTAAATACGCGACTGAAGTGAAAAAAAAAAAAAAAGCTATGGTTATCACAAATTTGAAGGGCTGTACTTGACAACTTATTTATTTGTTGTTGCAGATGTGTGATCGGAAGTGAGGTTAGAATGGCCTTGGTAATTCTGCCGTGTGACTTGCCCTGGTGGCCCACGGTGCAGCGCCACCTCACTCAGCTGTCCTTGGCACGCAATTCCAAGGATCTGATCGAGGGCATGCAGAAGATTCACAACATGTGCAAGTGAGTCATAGGAAACTGCATCATTACTTATAACGAAATAAAAAGTAAAAGTAGATCCACATTCGATAATATAGCAGATCGTTCAATAAACATGGAGGCAGTCACAATTACTATTCAGTATTTATTTTATGAACATGTAATATTATTGTTATTTCGCATTACTGTATATACTTTCATCCCAAGTAAACATAATAAATAATAATAATCCGTGGCGCTACAGCCCACGAAGGGCCAAGACCGACCAGCCGGCTGCTGGCCTCACGGCCACATGCCGAAGCAGAGGTGGACGATCATCCAACCAGAATGGAGGTATCGTGTGGTTAGCACGATGAGCCCCCCAGTCGTTATAGCTGGTTTGCGTAACCGGATTTCGCTACCTATCGTAGCTCCCCAAGTGCATCACGGTGCTGGGTGGCCACCGGTCCCATACACTGGCCGAAATTTCATGAGAATTTCTTCCCCCATGAGGACTCGAACCAGCGCGCATTCTGTAACGCGAGTCCTAGGCAGGGTGCCTTAGACCACGACGCCACGGCACGGGACCAAGTAAACATACACACATCAAAAATAGTTTTGCATCACCTCGGTCCCAAAAGTTCCTGGACCTTGACTTTGAATACTTATATTGCATCAATAACATAGCCCCTTATACTATTCATGCAATAAAGAAAGCTGATGTTACTTTTGTCTATCTCTCTTCCGTTTTTATGTAAAGGTTCAGGAACTTTTGGGACCGAAGTGATGCAAAACTGTTTTTGATGTGTGTATTTTTGTCTTTCACCTTACAAGAGTTCTAATTACTACAGAAAATAAACATTTATCCTCATGTCCGTAGCAGAGTCACCTTCGGTTACAAGCCGGAGCATGCATAAGTTTGGCAACGCTGAGCGGAGGCAAGGGCGGAGGCGAAATACGAAATGCGGCAGAAACAATGATCCATTTTAATTGATTCTAATTCACGTTAACACTTTGTTTAAAAACTTAAAATTGTTTATTCGACACGTTAAAAGTGTTAACATTTATTTAAAAAAAAGTTATGAACCTTAGACAGACGGCCCGTTTCGACGCCGGTGCTGCGTCATCTTCATTGTCCTACGAACTACTTTTGTTCCTGTTGTTCTTGAATTCTGCCATTTTAAATTGCGCGCCATTGTTGGATACTGCTTCCTGGAGAGTTGATGTTGGTACCATTGTGTAGTGCAGTTCAAAGCATTGTCAGTCAGTATGTAGTCAGTATCAATGACGTTATAGTTACTTATGAACAGAATCTTTCTATCAATAAGTGTTATTATATGTATAGTAATACCAAATTATGGCAGACTACTGACTTAAAATATGACATATTCTTTCTTTTATCGCTTCGGCTGTTACAGTTATAAGCAGAGCACACAAAAGGCATCTTAATTACGGGATTTAAAAATCTAAACGTGCTGATACGTCTCCTTCTGCTAAGGCGAGCTAACCAGTTAAAACATGGCGGCCGGTAGTTCAAGCTAGTACCAACAAGAGCGCTGATACAGACGTGAACAACATTCTATATTCTGCTTCTATAGCTCGTTGGTATGGACTATGGAGGGTTGATCAAATGAACATCGTGCGTTTGTAATTGAAACTTTTTCAAAAGTGGTGATAGTGTGGTCATACGAACGCAGCGTTTGTTTCGGAAACTTTTTGACATTGGTCGGAATGATAAAGTTCCGTTCCGGAAGTCGATTATGAGATCGATCCAGCAGTTCAGAGCAACAGCATCTGCAGCAAACGAGAAACACCCTGGCAGGCCACGTGCGGTTGGCACCCCGGAGAACATTACAAGATTAACAACTGCTTTACAGCGAAGTCCAATGCGATCAGTTCGTCGGTATTCGCAAGTCCTTCACATCTCGGACAGAAGTGTGCGACGGATGTTGCATCTGGATATGAAGTTCCATCCCTACAAGCTCCAAGTGGTGCAGGCACTTCAAACTTTCTGTACACATCTCCAGAGGTGATCAACACTCAACCCGATTTTCTCAACAAATTCATGATGTCTGACGAGGCCCATTTTCACTTATCGAGCTATGTGTACAAGCAAAACTTAGGTACTGGGCACCTACCAATTCTAATCAGATTCTCGAAAGACCACTTCATCATACCGCATGTGGTGTGGCGTGTCTGTGCAGTGCACGGGTGCCGGCAGAATTAATTCTAAGGGGGTGCAGATAGCACATAAAGTGTACTTGTTTTTTTGAAAGATGGGACTGACAGTTAAGCGACCGAGCTTGGAACTACAGTACCATCTTGCCAACATGGACTACCAGCTGCCAGCTGATGGAAGCTAGCAATTGTCGTTAAGATGGCTGACGTTAAAACATTAATTGACAATTGACGCGAAGGTAAGAAAACAATACAAAAATCGACAGAGAATCAAAGACGAAACGTACCAATGCTAACATTGTGTGCACAATAAATGTTTCCAAGAGAGCTATTAAACACTCGCCATGTGGGACCTGTAAGTTTGGCAACTCAACCGTTGTTACCATAGCAACAGGCCTACCACGCTATGTGATATTCAGTTTTTTTTTTTTTCCGATCGCAACGCTCCTGTCATGTCCCATCTTTAAAAAAAAAAAAAAACAAGTTTAGTGCACTTCGAACATAAAATAGGTTAGGTTTAGTACACTATATCCACGGCCGATTTGATGTTCGCTTCGCTTCTCCTTTCCCGGCCTTGACAATTCATTTTGATCCCTGTTTTAAAGCTGTAATCGAGAATATATGAAATTCCCGCCAGATAGCACTGACTGCCAAAGTTCACTGAGGAATGTGTGTATGGTTTCTTGTGCGATTATACTTTGTAATATTGTGCTTCTTTCCACTGGTTTATGAGTTTATTGTGATATGATTCAAAATGACGTATTGTTGTGTACATTTCGAATAGAAAAAAAGAGTGGAAGAACAATATCATTCCACGAATTTCCGAGTGACAGGGAAAGATGGTTATATCTCATGACCAGAATATTGTACGAAATGGAAATATAAAAATTTGAGATTTATCCTTCGAAGAGGTGGAAGAATTCAATTTTTTTTTTTCATTTTAGTAGGTTATTTCACGACGCTTTATCAACATCTCAGGTTATTTAGCGTCTGAATGAGATGAAGATGATAATGCCGGTGAAATGAGTCCGGGGTCCAACACCGAAAGTTACCCAGCATTTGCTCATATTGGGTTGAGGGAAAACCCCGGAAAAAACCTCAACTAGGTAACTTGCCCCGACCGGGAATCGAACCCGGGCTACCTGGTTTCGTGGCTAGACGCGCTAACCATTACTCTACAGGTGTGGACAAAAATTCAAATATCTTGGAGCAACAGTAACAAATATAAATGACACTCGGGAGGATCTCAGGAGTCGGAAGACACTATTCCTAAAGCACTGCAGAGCAAAGTCAGGAGCGCACTCCAGGAACTAAAGAAGAGAAAGGCACCCGGGAGAAGATGGCATATGGAACGAATACCTTATTTATGGGGCAGAACAGATCACCACACTAATTAACAAGGTACTGCAGACGGCAGTCATACCTGAGCAGCGGAAAACCAACACGATCATATTATTACAGAAGAAGGAACCAAAAGACGACTTAAGCAACTATAGCCCCATAAGCTTAATGTCCAACTAGGCTAGTATAAAGTTTTCTCTAAGATGATAATAAGATTAACACAAAGTCCCTAGATGAAAACCAACCCAATGAACAGGCAGGTTTCCACAAGGGTTTCAGCACAGCAGATCACCTTCAATGTGTAAACCAGGTTATCGAAAAGGCAGCAGAGTTCAAATAGATGCTTTACTTGGTGTTTGTAGATTACAGCAAAGCATTTGACTCCATTAAACACACAAGCATATTGGAAACCCTACACAAACAAGAATAGAAGCAAAGTACACAAGAATATTAAGCAATCTGTATAGTCAGAGCAAAACCAAAGTGAAGACGAAAAGAGAGGGACAGACCTTCAACCTGGAAAGAGGAGTCAGGCAGGGCGACCCCATTTCTCCTAAGCTCTTCACCAGCTGTGCTGGAAGAGGTATTCAGAAAACTAAAATGGGACAACCATGGCATTGTCATTTACCAACTTAAGATTCGCTGATGAAGTGTTGCTTTTCACTGATTCTGCCAATGAACTACAGCAGATGCTTCTCGAGCTGAACGAGCTCAGCAATGCAGTCGGCCTGTTGATGAATCACAGCAAAACAAAAATTATGAAAATAGAGGTGATTGGAACAGAGATGCACTATGTGTGTATACCTTGGCCATCTCATTCTCCCACAAAATGGACAAAGAACTCAAAAGGAGAATAGCCCAGGCCTAGAAGGCCTTCTGGTTTCTTAAATTCGTACTATTGGACAAGAGTCTGAACCGAAAATTGAAACTGGATGTACTCAACTTGCGTCTTCCCTATACTGCTCTATAGATGCCAGACGTGGTCCTTCACAGCCAGACAACAGAAGAACTTGGACCTGCCAAAGGAGAATGGAGAGGCTTAACATGAAGAGACAGGATATCTAACAGGGAACTTCAAGGACTCACAAATTTTGAGAACATCGCACAATGAGCTGCAGCGATAAAGTGTAAGTGGGCTGGGCATATGGTGAGACTGCCTTACGACAGGTAACAACCATGTGGGACCTCTGCGTAGGAAAGACGAGCAGACCCACTGAAACAAGGAGGAGGAGCTCATTGGTCCACTGTCGCATGCAACAGGAACGAGTGGAAGGAGTTAACATACAACTCAAAAGTGGCTGTGAGTGGAAGGACTTAGTGTACTAACTCAAAAGAAGCAATAGACTGCGAACGTGTCTGTATTCATAGATGCCACCTTCTAGCTCACATAGAATAGCTCACCACGAGAGCTTTTTTTTTTTTTTTTACGAGCTTTCCCCTCTAGTAGGAGACTCTAGCTCTTCAAGGGCATTTTGATTTCAT